>NW_022992158.1:218516-397992 GCF_902827175.1 Gymnodraco acuticeps | reverse complement strand
CACACACACACACACACACACACACACACACCACACACACACACACACACACACACACACACACACCACACACACACACACACCACACCACACACACACACACACACACACACACACTGACATGCACACTGACATGCACACTGACACACACAATCTGCATGACAGCCAGTCTGTGCAGGCTGTAGGTTTGCCGGGTATCCGGGGCAGTTTACTCTGTCTGTCGGTGTGTGCTCTTCGGTGTGTGTGTGTGTGTGTGTGTAGTCGTGTCACTATCTCCATCCCTGCTTGCCGGTAGCAGCCGTCGCCTCCACCGCTGTCAAACGCCGTCACCTCCGCTGTGATCGGAGGGGAAGTCTAGCAGCGGAGCAGCTTTCTTTTTCTCCCTAAACATGTTTCGAAACCCTTGGATCTCTAGTTACCATGTGAACCATGAGCAGCCATGTGGCCAAGGTAAGGCCTTTGATAGGGGAAGGTCTGGCTATAGGGTGACCTGCTTGACCCTCTCGAATACCCTTGTTACACCTATAGACTGCTTGGGGGACTTTGCTAATGCAATTTAGCTCCTTACTGAGGTAAATGACAGTTTGGTGGCTGTCACTGGGATTCGGGCTTAAAGGCTGTGAAGTGTTGACTCCTCGTTTCGCTTCTTTTTGCTTGGTTGGCTCAGAGGAAACGAGGATTCATGGCGTGTGTAAGAGCTACTCATCCCTGCCTAATGCAATTCACGAATTTGGAATAAAATACATGCTTGAATCTACTACGATTGGTGTGAATGTTAGCATCAGGCTGCTACGAATGAATGAAGTGTGTGGTTTAGCAATGAAAGGTCAAATGTAGTTCCATTATACATTATGTGCTATATGTTATGCTTTTTCCCGTTTTCACCCCTCTGATGTCCCACCTTGTCAATGCTCTCCATCATTCGCTTGCTGAGATGGAGGAAGGGTGTTCATGTTCTACCAGCAACCTTTCGAAACAGATTGTGTGCAAGCGAAGGCCCGGTTCACTTAGGAAGTCTATTCGCACCTCTGAATATATATAGAAAATCCCTCTCCTCACCACCCTCATTTTTGGACCGTCAGCAGCACTAAGCTTCTCTCTGGCGCTGTCAACCTTGAATCTTGTGCTGCTTGTTTTGTTGACAACCTGCAGGCGTTTCTAAGGAAAGCTGCACAGGCGAGGGGCTTTCCAGGCAGATGAACAGACAGATAGATGTAAACAAGGTTCTCACAGGCAATGAATCATTGTGCTGTAAGATAAAATAATGTTTGAGCACATCCAACCCAGATTTCTGACCCCGCTCGTGTCTAATTCTGACTTGTGTCATCCTTTACATCCAGACATGGCACTTTTGAGTCCTTGAACTTCACTGGTAGCTACACAAAACACTTGGAAGCTGTTAAACTTGATGTCTAAGCAAGCATTAGGACATCTAGCACCATACTTACATACCTTGTGTCCTGCCAAACATCCCATGCTGTATAGACACACAGCCTTTTGGGGCCAAAATAGTCCGGAGGTGTTCAGGAGGCGTCTGGAGCAGAAACATGATCCGTCTCCTATACTGGGATACAACTTTACAACAGGCTGCTGTTGCTGTGAGAGCAAACGGGTCAACTGTCAGCTGGGAACTGGATGTGAACTTTCTGAGGAACCTTTTTAGACAAGGGAGATGTCCTGTCAAATCAGCATGTTGTTGGTGTTTAATCTTGAAGAAGTCTGACTTCTCTTAAATACCTTAAGTTACAGGCATTATGAGCAGGATCTAGGGTTAGGGTTTGTAAACACAACCTTCACATTTGGCCCCTCTTTCCATGGTCAAGATGGCGAAGTCCAACCCCAGATTCAATCTCATTCAGGGGCTTTGTCTGCTTGGCGTGTTGCCCTGCTTTTGTTACATTTTACGGCTTTGTATAGCATTTTAGCTTCTCTTGGATGAGTGATTACGATCTGGCACCTGGTCTCTGATTTGTTACAGAGGTTGTAAAAAGGGGTTACAAAGTTTAATTTATCTTATTAAAGCAAATATAGCGCCTGAATACTGTAGCTGTTGTGCATTATCAATATTCCTTATGTATATTCACAAACATATTGCTATTAAAACTTGACTATGATTGACATTTTGATTATTGATTACTAGATTTTTAGGGACTATACTTTTGAAGGGTTGTAAAATGTTTTTCTGAAGAATTTTCCATACAGTATGTGACGACACTCATAAAGTGAAGATTTGTAAATGGGCTGATGTTTGTTTTAGTTTGACAAACACATACAGTATTGTTTGGTCAGACCACTAGTAGGTGTCTGACCAGTTATGCAGATTAAAGAAACATTGCATAGACAAACACAACCAGCTGCGTCAGTGAGGACAAGTGTTTTTAGATGCCAAGAATACAAAGAAATAATGGCGCCGACTTATGTAATACATCCATACGTTTAAAGGTGTATCTGTAGCCAAAACGATGCGCTGGAGTTTATAATAGTATTAGAGGACATTTATCTCAGAAACAATAATGACATCCACCATCTTGAATGAGATGCCATTGCAATATTTGAGGCAAAAATTGACCCCTGTTGGATTTTTTCTGGATCATTTTGATGTTTACAACTAGGGATGCTCCGATCGCCAATTTCGGGGCCGATCGCCGATCACCGATCGCCGGAATCAGTATCGGCCGATACCGATCGCCGATCCGATCGAGTGGGCGGGGCCTAAATGGAAGATTTAAACATCACTTTAAATCTTCCATTTAAAATGATGTTTAAAACTCAGTTAATGGGGCTCATTCACTGGAGCTTCCACAAACAACAATCAACTTAATTATTACATTCAAATTATGTACATTATTCAAGTTTACATTCACTTTGGCTAATAACACGGGAGAAATTAGCGGAAGCGCTCTCTTTTCCTCTCTCCCTCTCTCTCTCCCCCCTCTCTCCCTCTCCTGACAGCCTGTCAGTATCTCATGCAGCTCACTGATCCAGTAATGAGTGACCCGACAATGAAGAATACATATATTTATAATAACTAGTTTAGCTTGTTCCAGAGGTAGATAAAATAGCTAAGTGTGTTAGGTCTAACTCTTACGGTACGTCCACACAGCAGCTTTTCAAAAATCTTGAAAATCTTGGAGCTGGGCGTGTCTGAAAGCTTGGGGATTTTTTGCGAGCAACGCGACCAACAACCAATCACATGAATCTCCCGCCCCCGACATACAAAGCAAAAAACCCCGGGGATTTTATGCGAGCAATATATATATATATATAAACTCCCCAAACAGGCGAAAACTTACCAGTTTCACCCACTGTCTGCCACCTCCCTCCATGCCTGGTTCCTCCGGTTTGTATCCCGTTAATAGTTCTGGTCGTAAAGAACCGGGTGATTTGCTACCGTAATTTCTCGTTTGGAATATGAGGAAATGAACTGCGGTCTGGTTCTCCCTGTGTGTGTGTTTCGCTGCGCTTACCTGTCCGGCGGGCGGAGCTGCAGGATTTCTGCTTCACACACGTTGCATACTACGGAGCCCTGGAGGGTTCATAGAGAGAAAAATAAATAAAACGTGGCCACGTTTTACTTTCTCGTGCGCACGCTTTAGTAACTCGTGCGCACGAGTTACTAAAGCGTGCGCACGAGTTACTAAAGCGTGCGCACGAGTTAATAAAGCGTGCGCACGAGTTACTAAAGCGTGCGCACGAGTTAATAAAGCATGGCCTCGTTTTGTGTGTGTGTGTGTGTATGGGGGGGGCATTTGTTTATGATAGTATCGTTCGTTCCGGTGCACATCGAGATTAAGATTAAACACATTTCTTTCACTTGGGAATACACTTAACTATGGGGAACCAGATTTGTTTAAAGTACTGTTCGTGGTAATTTGAAAACAAATGCCGGTGGTGTCGGATACACACGAACACGCACACAGAGCGGAGCTGAGCACACACACACACACATCATGCGCCCCGGTGACAGGACATCTCCTTCATAAAGCGAGGGGGAATACTCTGGTAGTTCGATGTGTGTATAAGTGTGTGTGGTAAAACGTAGCAGCCTCGATCTCTATTCAGCGGTTCTAATGAAGGGAAACGCAGTGAAGTAAACAGTAAAAGGCACAGCTCTTTGCAGCTGGTGCTGCTCTTCTCAGATTCTGCTGAGTTACACGTTACTGCCTCCAGTGCCCTGTACGACGAAGCCAGTTCAACAGACCCTGGACCTGAATATGTTCGATTTACCCAGCTTAACTGACCCTAACAAACGCGATGTCGATAAGCGGTCCTACGAAGCTGGTTATCAACTCAGTAAATCAACCAGGGTTTCTCTGTCCGGCTGAGAGCGCGCTCAGGTGTAAGGGACGGGGTTAGCAACATTTGACCAATCACAAACATGGAGACGCGTGCTGACAGCGCAGCGTCATACTTCATGAATGAATAGTGTAAATAGCCAATCCTGCTTCGTAGTACAGGCCACTGGTGCCGCTGAGATTTCATAAAGTGAAGGAGGTTTTCCTTCTATAAAACAGCTGTGGGCAGCAGATACTGTGAGTCACGGACAGGAATCCCTCAATTTAAATAAAACGAGGCCACGCTTTATTAACTCGTGCGCACGCTTTAGTAACTCGTGCGCACGAGTTACTAAAGCGTGCGCACGAGTTACTAAAGCGTGCGCACGAGTTAATAAAGCGTGCGCACGAGTTACTAAAGCGTGCGCACGAGAAAGTAAAACGTGGCCACGTTTTATTTATTTTTCTCTCTATGAACCCTCCAGGGCTCCGTAGCATACCGCTATTTTACTGTCTTTTTCGGACACCTTAAAATAATGCCAGACCGGTGAAGCCATTTTGGCGAGCTTGTTTTGCCGCACACAGAGAAAAGTGTCATGTATTTTACGTCATGCGATCGGCTCTCGCGATCGGCATGTTTAGAGAGCACCGATCGATCGGTAGAGAGTGAGTATCGGCCGATATCGATCGGTGACCGATCGATCGGAGCATCCCTATTTACAACCATCTGTATCATCAGCTGTAATATGATCCATGATGTCATTAATGTATTTAATATCTATGAAGAATATAAGATACGCTTTGTTTATATGTATCTACCGTATTTCTAAATATACCGCTTTTTTTGACTACGTTAACATGTTTCAATAGTCCCATTGTCAGCACAGATAAATTGAACATGAGTCTTGACTGAGTCTTATTTGTCTTTTTAGAATTAGGATCCACAGCTCGTCCCAAGCTGTGCAGCTCAGCCTCTTTGCCAACAGAGGCCTTAAGGTGAGTCTTCTGTTTGCAATCACCACACAGACACGAGTCAATTACTCGAGGAAGTATCGTCTAAGAGCATTTAATACATTCATTTAGTTTTTGCTTTGTCATCAAGTGAGGGATATGTAAGGATATAGATTTACCACAGTTGAGTGCTGCAGCCAATCACGTGCAGTGAGCATTCAAAGCTGCATATGCCAGTAACAGCTTATCTTAAGGCACTTTTATGTTCACATGCCATTAAAGCCATAATACCTCCTTCCGGAGCACTTTGCCCCGAGCCCCCTTTTGCATTGAGTTCCTCTCGTTCTTAAGCTGTCTGGCAGAAAGTTACACAATAACTGTTTTACATTTGATCAAAAAAGTAGTTTGAAATGATCTGGTCCTTTTTTTATAAATACTGTAAAATATTTAAGACGCCAATCTCTCCAAATTAGTCTAGAAATATCAATTACATTTTTACGGCTCCGTTTAAACAACAGATTGAATAGTTTGTGAGGGTTTTGTAAAGAAAGGAATGGCAAGTTACCTTATCCTGGCTTATGTGTCCTCTTGATAATGACATTAGGGACCTCAAGACCTCAAGACCTCAATTGTCAATTTCCACTTGGAGAATTTAATGACCCAGTTCTTAAGCTGGATCCTGTTGGAAGAAACTCCAGCTGAGATTTACCTTTACCTGCCATCACCTTTTTAAGACAAGGCGTTTGAGGCAGAGTTGCTTGGACAGCTGCCATAGGAAACTAGGCACAAATGTACTGATGTTTTTTAATCTGAACAATATGTAGAGATATGTAGTTTGGCTCCATTCAGCATCACCACTTTACACCTCTTTCAACCAATAGTAAACTAGAATATAGCAGCTACCCACCCTCCAATAGTGAACCATGTTTTTTATTAAATATACATTTTCTTGATAGCATGTTATGACTCTTTCCTCTCATTCAGTTTTCAGAGTGACTTCTCCTTGGAGGAAAAGACCGCCCTGGTCAAGAGCGTTTCAGATACAGATGCCAAACTTCTGTTTGTCCTCCCCAAGGGTGTGCATTGGCTCTAAACACAAACAATTACTGAGAATAATCACATAATTTAATACTTTTCATTGTATTACGACACTAACTATATATTTCTGTTCTAATATTCAGTTTCAGAGTTGAAGAAATACTTTGAGGGACCTGTCCCAGAAGATTTGGGAATGAACAGGTAATTTCAGGGCTCACTTCTCTGTGTTTTCACATGAACACGTCTAAATAATTTCATAAAAACAAACCCAGTCCAACAACTTTTGACCTTTACTCTCTGCCTCACATCTGGTCACAGGAAGGAGAGGATAGCTCGGCGTCTGGAGGGGATGGAGAGCGATGCTCCGCCTGCGCTGGTGCCCGGTGGTTTGGTAGCCAACAGGATGCTGGGGGAGGACTCCCCGCGGTACACCCGTGCCTCAGACCCCTGTGAGCCTTGTGTGATGGGTAAGCATGGCACGATGCACTGCAACAATATATGATGCTGCCTTACATGGGTTGACAACATTGACATTTTCTTGTGTTTGTCAAACGGCTATTAAGTCATGTTTGTCATCAAGTATTTGTAAACCATAGAATTTATTTTATTTTTTCGTCTGCCAGTTTACTCTCTCTAGGTGGGTTTCCATCCACCAGATTTATGGCACATTTTAAATTTGTGAAGTATAAAACCTGACCAGAAATGCAAAAATATTTAAAGAAAAGAACAATTCAGAAAAACCTCACACATATATTTTTTCTTACAAAAGTTGGACTTGGTCCTTTTTTTAAGATATTCATCAATATTAAAACATTTATTAATAATCTTGGTGCACAATCTGCAATCAGATGTTTTTGCTTCTGGAGAAACACGTTTTAAAATCATCCTGGCTACTTTAATGTCAACATAATGTATAACACAAATTTGCATTTTGAAGGAATTGAATTCACTAATTGACTTGTAAATCTGTGATGTGTTTTGTAAAAATAATGTCATATTTATGTCACGTTGGATGAAGGTTGCAAGTGTTAACATCATTATACAGGACAGTAACATCGCAGATTGGTTTGTGTGTGACTTAAAATATACCATATGAAGTCAAAATAACGATACATATAATTTGATAACAGCAATTGCCTTGAATTTTTAACCGTGGCTAATAGGAGGCATCCAAATTGGTTTTCTTTGTTGCACTTGTGCATTTTTGATCAATTAGCTATTTGAGCTTTTAGAAAAATATGTCGTCCAACCATAATTGTGACTTGGTGGTTAAACTCTATCTAGAAGACAGAAAATGAACTACAGTAACTCCTGCGGAGCATGAATGTGGCAAATGATTGGTTGTCAAGCAATGTTGTTAATAAGTAATGGAGTATTTCCACTATTTACCACAGTGAGACGCTACAGTCGAGAAGAGCTGGAGGCGCCCCAGAAGCAGCTTTCATCTCAGGACAGATCCCCTCAGATCAAAGGCGGTGTTGGCAGCAGCCGCCCCGACCCCATGTTGGTGTACGTTGACCCAGTGTCGCTATCCACCTCTTCTACACCCACATCTGGACCCGCTGACCCCTCCAGTCTCAGCTCCAAGGCTGAACGCATCGCCCGCTACAAAGCCGAGCGCCGCCGGCAGCTTTCAGAGCGGTATGGCATTCTCCTGGATCAGGAGGCGGACGTCGACTTCACACCTCGCCACCGGTCCCGCCGTGATACGGACACCCCTGACCGACAAACAGCTGCAAGGCGAGAAAGAGACAGACAGGAAGCTGAGGAACAAGGACGAGATCCCAGGGTGCCATACCGCTCCGGAGTGGGTAGGGTTTACATGAGGAATCAGCCGGACCCCGCCCCTGTTTCCAGCCCCAGCCCCGCCCACTCAAACCAAGCCCCTCCCAAGACACAGGAAAGGCAGCGGAGGTTTTCTGATCGGGAAAGGGCGATGAACATGGAGAACTACCGACGTGGTGGGGCTCAAGAGCGCTCAATCGCTCCTTTAACGAGAACCCAGGAGCAGCCTCATCCCCAGCACCAGCAGGACCCCGCCCACCAGGAGCCAAGCCCCGCCTCCAGCCGGGATTACAGCATCGCGGCGGTGCCCAGCTCCGCTCGCACCGCCCGCCGGGCCTCGCTGCCCTCCAACCGCTACGGCATCTCACCTGGGGATTTATTCATAGAGCAGCAGGCCCAGAGCATCCTCAACAGGCAGGGGTGAGTTCATAAAAAACGGTCATAACATTCAGAAAATACAACACTGACGACTGAACAGATTCTGACACATGCGCCTGATACAGAGACTAACTCTTACTCTAAACATGAAAAGTAATTCAAAAAGTTTCATACTGGATTTTGATGAGTCATTCGAGTAGGTCTTTTTAAATGGCCTTGATCATTATCACAAGCCATTAAATGACTCTGGGTTATTCTATCTGCTTCCCGTGGAGTGATCGGACCATTTAAAAGTATAATGTTGTGTCTGCAGTGTATCTTTAGACTACATTAGGGGGTTACACAACTCAAACCCCTGTTTTCATGACAATATTTACACTGATCCACTGGCTGCTAATGAGTCCTACACTGAGATATTCATGAATCGGTGCAGTTTGGGCTGTCTTCTGGCTGCTAAGCTAACCAGCCTGCCGCTTCAACACTGCGCCAGCATTAGGATCTTTTGTAGACCGTGAGTCCGGCTCTGTCACGCTCGCCCTGCTCCAGTTTCACATGGAAAGGCGCTCTGGGGAGATCCTCAGGGAAAGGTTGCAGGGTAGATGTCAGGGTCGGTTTTTGGAGTGGGTATGATTTCCTTCCTTGCCCCCGAGAGGTTATCCTGATTTAACAGCAGCTTGGTTCATTAGCAAAGCGCTTATGTCACTTGCTATAAGAAACGTATATGCTACCACAAAATGGATGAGAACTGGGGCTTGGCAACAAACATTGCTATTATATTTCCATATTATATGAAACTGGGGATCTACTCAGATATTGGATATTTTAATCTGGCATAATTTCTTTCCCTGGTTTAAAAGAGGGCATTACATCTAAGTAATGTATCTTTATTAACATAGCAGACTGCTGTAGATGTTCTTTTATTGTCGTTGACCTACATAATTTATCAAAAATCTCATATCGTAAATATTTATAAAAGCAATGGTCAACCTTTCAATATTGTCCCTTGGAAGTATTTCTTAGCCCTGAGAGCAGGATTAGCTGAAAAGAGTCCAAGGAAGCTTTCTCAAAAGTTAACAGCATTTAATTAAACAAATGATACGATGATACAAAATGGGAATGTGCAAGATGGCAGGCTCCCCCCTCCCAGCTGTTGCCGGCCGGGTCAGCTGAGTTGAAAGAAAGAGATTTCTCCCCATCTCCAGGTGTTATCAACTGTTGTCTCCTCCTATTGGCCGGCGTCGACGGGGGCGTGTCCAATGCATATCCTGTCTTTTCCTGTTGTTAATTTACAATATCCTAATGTCTGTGGTTATTTAAACATTCCCTAATAACAGTATTGCAGCGTCAATAAGTGAGGGTTAAAGACGGTGTGTTTAGTGTGCAACACCACATAATTTCACCTTAAATTCACTGTTTCAAAACGTAGTCTTTAGCCACATGCTAATGCTTAAATTGAAGCTAACAAAATGTACTCGCAAAACAAGAAGACGTTGTGTGAACTTGTGTGGTTTTCAGAATAAAACAGCTTTAAATTATAACAGTGTATTTAAATTACGCCATATAAACATTGATTTTATTTCTTACACCCTACATCAACTCTGCAGGACATTGGTCAAAAACATCATGTAATTTTACTGTCTAATATTTGTCAATTGAAGCAAGTTATAAAGAATTGGACTTCATGGCATTGAAACCTAAACAAGCATAATACTGTGTGTGAAAGGAAAACTACGAATAATAGCATTCAGATTCATGAAGGTGAAAAATGTATTCTATACCAATTGAAAATAGTCAAACTTTATTGACAAACCTTTTATCAAAATGTGCACAGTACACAACCATTTTACCAATTAAACAATAATCTGACTGCTCAATTATGCAAATATCTGCAAATATTCCTGATTGACACTTCAGCTGTACAGTGCAGCTGACATTTCTCTGACCTACAGTATGAAAGAATGATCATAAGTTCCCCTCTGGGTTTGACACTGTCACCACATCATGTTGTAGCCTGGCCGCCCTGTCAAAGAGCGACTGGTCTCTCAACACAGACTCAGAGAGCGACACTCGGGCAGACTTCAGCTGGCCTTCAAATACTGTGCTCAGGATCAGTGGAAAGACCTCACAAAGCCTCTGTAGTCCACCAGGTTCATGTGCTTAAGCTGGCTGTAGTCACTTATTCTATAATTATACTGTTATCTCTTTTACACAATATTCATAGGTCTTCAAAAACAATAACATGTCTTCAAAACACGGTTTAAACATATTCTCAAATCTAGGAAAATGTCAAAAATACTTCTAGAAATGGTAACAGGATAATATGCCAGCATTTTAAAAACATGGTCTGGGTGGACATACAGCTAACTCATCCCATTAGAACATTAACATTAAACATTCTAACTGTGGAATATTATATTTAATATTTCCCCCTATTAACTTGTGTAATTATCCTCCATTTAAGTGTTTTAAGTCTGTGGATTTGAGTGGGTTTGAAAAATGGACTAGCCCTAGCTAAGTCTTACAAATGAACATTTATTCCTTAAAAGATTCACTCAATACATTCTCATCTGTTTTTCTAGATCACTCACTTTTTTGCCATCATAAATCTTAAGTTATAATCCTGTGCATTTTCTATGTCACTTTAATTAATTACATTTAATTTGTGTCAGAATTGTGAGTTCATCTCTTGCTACATCCCAACTAAGAATCAACCTAGAAATCCTCTGGTTAAATTCTTGTTTCACTAAATATTAAGCCTTATAAACAGATATTTTTGTTCTCTTAAAACATGGAAACAGTCTCTGTCTATTCAAAAAGTAATCTCTAAAAATACCTTGCAGGAAACTGGGGCGATCTACTTACACCTCTTCTGTCACATATGTCGGATAATGTTCTTTAAACATACCCAGAACCCTTTTAAAAACAACCATTTGCCCACCAGCACAATACCATCGCTCTTGTTAAATGAGTTGTGACTGTGTGGCCTGGTTTTCATGAGCAGTGGAGTGTTAGTGAAACGGATTTGATGAGGTGACAACATTAGTCAGCTTGATGCCCTGGCCCAGTCAGTCGTAGACCCACTGACTCAGCACTTGTCAGCTGAGGCGGCGCTCAAATCCCCCCTCCTCACAATCTGACCTATTAACCCCTATGAAATTACACCTGAATCTCCTATCCCTGTCAGTGACCTTGTCAATGATGTTGCATAAGATAAGACGTGAATGTTGCCTTGACAGCTTGCATGTAGACTTTTGAATCACCTATCATTTAGCGCTGAAAGGATTCTAGAGAAAAACTGATTACCAGAAAACTCTGATTTTATTTGAGTTTTCCTAGATTGTAGAAGTCCTTGGTTCTACATGTATTTCTGGACTGGACGGTGGCCCAGTTATGTGACATATCTCGTTTTCTGATAGCCTTAGGAACGATGAAGTTCCATGGACAGCCTTTGAGCTGTAAGGACTGGTGAAATTCAAAGAAGCAAGGCTAGCAAACCACACCAACCTTGAAATAGAGTGTTAGTAAATCTTTATTGATTTTATTGCTGAACACCACAGACGTCTTAATGTTTGCCAAAGTGACTTGAAAAGGAAAACATCTGATGTGTCTCAAAAGAGGATATTGCTGCCATCAGCACTTTGTAGCCTTATCAGCCGCTTATGCTAGCTAGCATTGGTGTGAACTCATTTATACCAGCACAGTGTAAGTCCTTCGTGCCATGTCAGATAAAGAAGAGGCCCATCAATTATGTCTGGCTTAGTGCTCTTCAATGAGATTAGAGCAACCTTTGGCTACCCGGGGTCAGAAGGTTGTAGATGAAAATAGTTTGGCTTACTTTTTGGCAAGGAGACGTCAGAGAGTTGTTCGAAGCAAGACTCAAGTTTAAACCCAGGGCAAGCTGCTACTTGACCTTGTTTCAATACTACTCTATGATTTGGAAGCTCAAGTTTGTCCCATGATAGTCTAATGTAATTAACGTGTGTGCAATATGTTTCACAATTTGTTAGGGTTAGGGTTAGATTGTAAGACAAATGATACAACTACTTTGGCTAATTTATTTTATTAACCATCCTTTGTATCCAATACAACAATAAGCTTGGTATGTGCTTTTTAGTCCCCTTTTGTTTGAGTTCAGAAGTGTGTCTTTAATTGAACTGGAATCTCAGTGTACCCTATCCATTCCTTCCCTAAAGAATCCGCGTAAGGGAACGCTTGTCCAGGGATGAAACAGTCCAGAAGCCCCCTGACTGGAGTCCAGACAGACACCAGGGTAACAGACACCATACTCAGGGGAACACTGCTCAGTATACGCCACAACGATCAGAACTCCCCCAGCAAAGGACTGCTCCCCATCCTCAGCCCAGCCCAGGCCAAACAGCCCATCCTGAGTACCAACATTCTGGTCCTGCTGTTGACTCTCAGCCTTATTTGGCCATCCCTGCCCCAGTGGCCACTGCCAAACTTCCTGGACCCCCCGAGGTACTACCACGAAGAAGAGTGAGTGCTGACCAAATCCATGCCGCCCATAGGGGGGCAAGAATGGAGGCCAGGCAGGCACTGAAGGAAGAGGCCCACACAGAGGGTCTGCTGAAGAGCAGGAAAGCCGTTTTGCCATCTGAGATCCGCCGAAGGGAAAAGAGTGTGGATGATACTCAAAGTGGCCCGCATGAAGAGATGGACTGGCAAACATACAGCCCAGAACAGAGGAGGATGAGTCGAGGCGAGGAAGACTGGGACCATGAGACACCAAGGGAGAGGGGGAGGGAGAGAAATGTTGAGAGGATCAGAGAGAGAGGGAGTGATGATGGCCAACAGGAGAGATTGTTTCGATCCCAGCCTCCCCACATTTCTGCAAGCCAGCAGCCCAGGCAGCATCAGTCCACAGAGCCTGTGTACCATCAAGAGCCCCAATTTCAGCAGCAAGAACCCCCAACACAACCACTGTATGAACCTAGAAAGAGAAAACCTGTGGCTCAAGTTCAACAGCAAGAGCCCCAACTTCAGCAGCAAGAACCCCCAACACAACCACTGTATGAACCTAGAAAGAGAAAACCTGTGGCTCAAGTTCAACAGCAAGAGCCCCAACTTCAGCAGCAAGAACCCCCAACACAACCACTGTATGAACCTAGAAAGAGAAAACCTGTGGCTCAAGTTCAACAGCAAGAGCCCCAACTTCAGCAGCAAGAACCCCCAACACAACCACTGTATGAACCTAGAAAGAGACAGCCTTTGGCTCAAGTTCAACAGCAAGAGCCCCAACTTCAGCAGCAAGAACCCCCAACACAACCACTGTATGAACCTAGAAAGAGAAAACCTGTGGCTCAAGTTCAACAGCAAGAGCCCCAACTTCAGCAGCAAGAACCCCCAACACAACCCCAGTATGAACCTAGAAAGAGACAGCCTTTGGCTCAAGTTCAACAGCAAGAGCCCCAAGTTCAGCAGCAAGAACCCCCAACACAACCACTGTATGAACCTAGAAAGAGACAGCCTTTGGCTCAAGTTCAACAGCAAGAGCCCCAACTTCAGCAGCAAGAACCCCCAACACAACCACAGTATGAACCTAGAAAGAGACAGCCTTTGGCTCAAGTTCAACAGCAAGAGCCCCAACTTCAGCAGCAAGAACCCCCAACACAACCCCAGTATGAACCTAGAAAGAGACAGCCTTTGGCTCAAGTTCAACAGCAAGAGCCCCAACTTCAGCAGCAAGAACCCCCAACACAACCCCAGTATGAACCTAGAAAGAGACAGCCTTTGGCTCAAGTTCAACAGCAAGAGCCCCAACTTCAGCAGCAAGAACCCCCAACACAACCACTGTATGAACCTAGAAAGAGACAGCCTTTGGCTCAAGTTCAACAGCAAGAGCCCCAACTTCAGCAGCAAGAACCCCCAACACAACCCCAGTTTGAAACCAGAAAGAGAGAACCTGATCCTCAAATGCAGCATCAGTACGACCACTTGAGACAGCCACAAGATCCTCAAGTTCAGCATCAGTACGAACGTTTGAGACAACCACAAGACCCTCAAATGCAGCATCAGGACGATCGTTTGAGACAACCACAAGATCCTCAAATGCAGCTTCAGGATGATTGTTTGAGACAGCAACAAGATCCTCAAGTTCAGCATCAGTACGAACGTTTGAGACAACCACAAGATCCTCAAGTTCAGCATCAGTACGAACGTATGAGACAACCACAAGATCCTCAAGTTCAGCATCAATACGAACGTTTGAGACAACCACAAGATCCTCAAGTTCAGCATCAGTACGAACGTTTGAGACAACCACAAGATCCTCAAATGCAGCTTCAGGATGATCGTTTGAGACAGCAACAAGATCCTCAAGTTCAGCATCAGTACGAACGTTTGAGACAACCACAAGATCCTCAAATGCAGCATCGGGATGACCACCCGAGGCGGTCACAAGATCCTCAAAGACAACAGCCGCTTCAAAGAAAACCAGATTCTGAGCTTCAGAGAAAAGATCCTCCAAATCCGCAGCAAGACTCTCGCAGAAATGAACAAGAGCCCAAACTAGACAAAGACGTTGAGCCTCAGAGGCAGCAGCAGCAGCTAGATCTTCCAGGGAACCAGAGGTTTGACTCAGCCATCTACGTCCAGCAGGGCTCCTCGTTGCCTCAGGCCAAACACAGAAGCGTGGAGATGAGCGGAGGGCCCAAACCAAAGACACGAACCCGCTCCATGTCAGATATAGGTATAAGTCAGCATTCTAACACGTACCGCATGGAGAGGGCAGCGGCCAGTCGAGAAGCTTTGAGGGCCGTCCCTCCACCGGTGATGGCTAACGGGGAGATGGGCAGCCTGGACACCAGAGTGTCGGTAGCACAGCTGCGACACTCCTACCTGGAGAACGCCAACCGGAAACCTGAGTTGTAGGTTCAATGGCATGGGCTCTGTGTTGCATCGCTAAATAACTGTCTAACGTATGCAGATTAATAATCCCAATGATTCAAGAAAATTACTACTGATACAATGTCATTCTGTGGCATGAAATGTGTCGAGGTGTATTGCGGTGATATCTACAATTTTCACGTTCATTATCGCGTCAGCAGTTTGTTTTTCGAGCTAACTTACTCGTGCAAGTTACCCTTTTGAAGTTGTCTGCAGCTGCATGTTAACGTTGGTGGATGGCTCTTCAGATTTAGGTTGTGCTCAGCGTGTGCACCACTATCAATGTATGACACCCTGCTCTTCTAACCTGATTGAGGTCCCTGGTAAACTGCTCGTCTACTAAAACAACATCAAAACCAACAATAGTTTTCTTACTTGTACTTCTCCTTTTTGTTGTCCTCGTCAATCTTTCTAAATCACAAAAAAAGCGAGACTACTAAAGTCGATCTGTCAGCAGTGGAGGTAGAGCCGGTTATCAGCGCTGATCGGGAAAGGGGTGCTCGGAAACCTCGTCGCTACATCACTCCAGGAGACAGTCGCATGTCGGAGAGGTTTAGGACGCAGCCCATTACCTCTGCAGAGCGGCTGGAGTCAGATAGGTACAGGAGGGGCTCTCTGCACTGATCCTCAGGAGCTCTGAGTCATTTTCTTTGCATGATTCACTTGTTTAATACTGTGAATTGGATTGTTCTAGGTTGGCATTATATCGGGATAATCAGTTCCTTAAATAGAATAAAAGGTAGACTAAATGCTGATGCTTGATACATGTTTCTCTGCAGGTCCCGTCTCAGCCCTTCACAGCTACAAGATGCAGAAGGTAAATTCAGTCTACTGCATTAACAGAATGCACAATATATGTTTTGTTTTTCCAGAGATTTGATGTTGATGCAATGTGACATCTCCTTTTCATTAGCTGGAGAAACTCTGGATGACAGAGCCAAGATGAGTGTGGCTGCCAAGAGATCCCTCTTCAGGGTATGCTTTCGACGTTATGTACATTTCAATCATAAGGACAGATAATCAAAACACTCGAATGAGCAGTGTTTTTAAAATGACAATCTGAAAAGCAAAACCTGGAGCTTTGTTCAGATATACAGCGGACGTTTGTGTAATACAAGTTTCTAAAATTAACACTGTTATGGACTAAACTTTACTAAACGAATGACTGAAGTTTTCCTGTCATGTTTTATTCCCCAGGAGCTGGAAAGGACATCAGATGTTCCCAAACCGCGCTCCAGAAACGCTGCCGTAGAGCGCCGCCTGAGGAGGGTTCAGGATCGGTCGCACACACAACCCGTCACCGACAAGGAGGTGGTCAATGCTTCAAGGTATGTCTTGGATTTTGCTTGCATCGCTGTATTTTGCTTCAGAAAATATACGTTTGCTCTGTTTTTTGCTTTTCTTGCCCTCCTGTTTATTTGATCCTTTTACCTCTTTTAATGCTTTCATATCTTATCTTTTCAGTGACAGTATTTCCCTTTGCCTTGCACTATCTGTATTTACCAGCCTTTCACCTACACCTCCCTTTTCTCCACTTTAAAGTGATCCTGCCACATCGTCACAACCTCTGAGCCCCCACACTAACGCCGCTCGCGTCCCCAGCCCCACTGCAGTCAGCACCAATGTGACCAGCATCAGGTACATGTGATTTGTGTCTGTGGAGCTCACTTAAGAAAACACACACATCTCCAAGTTTGTTGGAGAACATGGTTGGTTGTGTCATACCAAACCTAAAATTGTACATTCTCTATGGGTTTAGAAATGACCATGGACGGCATGCAATATGCAATAGAATTTGAATTAATTAGTTAAATTCCTTAAGGTAGAAACATTCTTAAAAATAAGTCAAAATTCCAAGTGCGCGAACAAACCTCCGCCCTCATGTGACGCACCTGACGCTCTAACAAGAGGACAAAGGTCGCCTGTTGTACAGCAGACGCACCGAGAGACAGGCGGTCAGATTCACCGCAGAACAAAGCCTCTATCCACTCACAGAAGAGTTTGATCTTTTTTCACAACATTTGAACTTTCTTCAGAAAAATTATAATTTGTCTTTTTTTTCTCAAAATCTCAGAATTCTGACTTTTACCCGAGAATCCCAAATATAGACTTTTGTTCAGAAAAAATAATACTTTATTTCAGCAAATATAAAATTGAAAATAATTAAAAAAAAATCTGAAAATAATTGAATTTATTTTCTCAAAATCTCATAATTGTTACTTTTATCTGAAAACTAAAAATGTGAACTTTTTTCTCAAAATTTGAAAGGTTCCCCGTTTTTCTTGTCTTGTCTTTTTTCAGGCAACATAAAAGCCTGGTTATAATTTGAGCCACTGGGACTTTCCCTTCAGGACCAATCTGTCCTGGTTAACAATGTTTATCTCTGTATCCTGAAGGTGTCTGTTTGTGGGCCATGGTAGATCAAAAGTAGATATTAAACATACACAGTTCATGTTTGTCTTTACATTATTTGGTTTAGCTAATGCTTCTATCCACAGCGACATACAATAAGTATATAAGTCTCCTTATCCTTTTCATGAGATTTCCTCACAGGCAACTGAGTGATAAAACCATAAAGTGTTAAAGGGCTGAGCAAAGTTTGGAAAGACGACCTCAGAAACACAACGGGAGGTTACGTGATACTGAAGCCAGGGTATATCAAAACCCACACAAACTGCACCACGATATATTTATGAATCTCCTCTACTGACAGGTCATTTTTGACTTTCTATTAAAAAAGGTAGAAAAATCCTTAAAAATAAGTACAAATTCCAAGTGCGCGAACAAACCTCCGTCCTCATGTGACGCACCTGACGCTCCTAACAAGAGGACAAAGGTCGCCTGTTGTACAGCAGACGCACCGAGAGACAGGCGGTCAGATTCACCACAGAACAAAGCCTCTGTCCACTCACAGAAGGAGGGGATACTTCAACAAGCTGCAACAGAACAGAGACTCAACGTTGTGAAGAGGATATATTATCAAGTTGAACTGATTTCCTGCTGAAGGCAAACAGACGCCTATAGAGTTTTCAGCTTCAACCGGAGAATAATGGCGTCCAAATTAGAGGAAGATCTCAGCTGTCCGGTCTGCCATGAAATCTTTAGAGATCCTGTCATCCTGTCCTGCTGCCACAGCTTCTGTAGAGACTGTCTGCAGAGCTGGTGGACAGGGAAAGAAGAAAAGGAGTGTCCAGTTTGTAAGAGACGATTTTCCAAGGACTTACTTCCTGCTAACTTTACGTTAAAGAACCTGTGTGAGAGTTTCTTACAGGAGAGAGATCAGAGATCCCCAGAGGCTCTCTGCAGTCTGCACTCTGAGAAACTCAGACTCTTCTGTCTGGACCATCAGCAGCCAGTGTGTCTTGTCTGCAGAGATTCAGATAAACACACCGACCACACAATCAGACCCATCGATGAAGCTGCACAGGGTCTCAAAGAGGAGCTCCAGAAGTCTCTGCAGCCCTTACAGGAGAAACTGAAGCTCTTTGAACGCGTCAAAGTGAAGTTTGATCAAACAGCAGGACACATGAAGGTCCAGGCTCAATACACAGAGACGCAGATTAAGGAGCAGTTCAAGATGCTTCACCAGTTTCTAGAAGAGGAAGAGGAGGCCAGGATGGCTGCACTGAGGGAGGAAGAGGAGCAGAAGAGGAGGATGATGGAGGAGAAGATGGAGGCTGTGAGCAGAGAGATAGCAGCTCTTTCACTCACAGTCAGAGCCACAGAGGAGGAGCTGAGAGCTGAAGACGTCTCCTTCCTGCACAACTACAAGGCTGCAGTGGAGAGGCTGCAGCGCCCCCTGCTGGAGGATCCACAGCTGCCCTCAGGAGCTCTGATAGACCAGGCCAAACACCTGGGCAACCTCAGCTTCAACATCTGGAGCAAGATGAAGGTGTCCTACTCTCCTCTCATCCTGGACCCTAACACTGCTGATCTACAACTCTTCCTGTCTGAAGATCTGACCTCTGTGAGGCGAGGAGGGAGACAGAAACGTCCTGATAATCCAGAGAGGGTGAAAAACTACGACTGTGTCCTGGGATCTGAAGGCTTTGACTCAGGGACTCACAGCTGGGACGTCCAGGTTGGAGAAAGCACATGGTGGTCACTGGGTGTGTTAGCAGAGTCTGCCTACAGGAAGAGAGAGATACAATCTGGATTATGGAGAATATGTATTGACTGGTTAGGTGGATACACAGCATCCTCTCCATCACATCCAGACACTGATCTCTCAGTTCAGACGAGGCCCCAGAGGGTCAGAGTGAATCTGGACTATGATGGAGGAAAGCTGTCGTTCTCTGATCTCGACTCTAACACACACATACACACCTTCTCACACACTTTCACTGAGAGGATGTTTCCATACTTTCAAACTTTGAGTGAACTGAAGGTTTTACCACTGAAGGTTTCTGTGACTTTATAATGTTTGAAGAGTTGGTTCCAGATTTCTCCATTTTAGGGACAACAATGAAAAATGTCCATATGTTAATTATTTTTCAAAAAAGTGAAGAGACATAAAAGATTCAGAAAGAGTGTGTTAGGATAATGAATCCAAGCGGACACAGTGCTATTAGAAATTCCATGCATTTAAAGACATATAATGCTCAAAACAAAAAATAAACTATTTGAAAAATTAGTAGTTTACAGTTTTAAATATGCCCTATGCTCATTTTCTGGTTCATATGTGTTTTTGTGCATATGGCTATTTTCAAATAAGGTTTTTATTTTTCTCGTACTGACTGCTGCAGCACTTCTTTTCACCCTCTGTCTGAAACCAGAGCCCTACTACAGTATAGACTTCATTAAAAAGGAAGGTCTTTAGTCTACTCTTAAAAGTGGGAACGCTGTCTGCCTCCTTAATAGAAACTTGAAGCTGGTTCCAAAGAATATCAGTTATTCATCTTGACATTCGTTTTACATCTACAGCATATTTATCCCACAAAGGAAATTGTTGAATTGTAACCAACTGAAATGTAGTGTCAGAGCCAGTGCACCTGTTTCCTCATATTTCATTTGTCATTTCTTCCTATTCTGATCAGTGTGGATGTGCCACAGAGATGTCTTACTCTCCATCTCCCTCTCCTGGCTGCACAGCTGATGTGTTCATGCAGCTCAACTTACTTTGTTATTTCTGCCCCCTTCATGTGCTGCTGCTTCGTCGCACTGTGCACCTTGTAGGGAAAATGAGTCAGTGTTTACACGATTACTCCTTTACTACTTTCCATGCCCAGTTTCCAAGCATTCTCTTCCTGCAGTGTTCCTGACACACAGGTCACAAATGTGGGTGAAGCAAGAGGTTACATATCTTAAGGAAAGGTCAGAAGTTGAGCCGGTTAAAGCACTCTGAATGTCTGGGTTCACATGTCCTGTGATTTGTGTACCAGCGTGGATTTAAATTAGCACACTGCTGAGAGATCGCCATATCGCCTGTAAACACGAGAGTGCATTAAATGATTATCTTGCATATGTGCGCTGATCTACTTATGTCTCCTTGCTGTGCCAGTAATCTGCCACTGTTGTCCCACAGCAAGCTGGTGTTTGCATGCATGTTCATTAGTGCTGTACAGCATGAGGAAACTATGTGATAGAGATGTTGAATATCCATAGTACTTAATTATGCGTTAGATAAACATACACATATGTACTCAGTTTTGTCTTACTGCTAAGAATGTATATATAATGTGCAATGATGTTTAAATATTTGATGTATAGCTGAGAAATATATTTGTATTTGAGAACCAAAGACATCACAAGGACTCAGTGAAATAAGAGATTACATTTATTCCATTTAAAATTCAAATCTAATCTTCCTTTTGGTCATCCATGTACTGTAATATGATATCTGAAAGTACAAAGTCAAAGATAGTTAGATGTGATGTTTTATTCTGGACATACAGTACATATCACCTCATAACTAATCTATTGGTTCAATTTAGAAACGTTATCCTCTGTTGCAATTTAGAAATCACATATTTAAATCTCAGAAGCATCAAATCTAACATTTCTACCTTCCAAAGCTGGGGTGGTGATAATAATGCATTCGTTTTTCCATGTCCGTTAACTGTCGAGTGGGAGTGGAAGTCTTTTTTTGTACGTTTTTGTGTTTCTCTTATTTTCCTACGATACTGTTATGATTGGCTGTGAATAAGAAGATGGCAGACCATCTATTTCTATTGTTTTTGTTTTTTTGAGAAAGGGGCAGGTAATATAAGATTATTTTCTTCTCCCTGCTCCTTTCCGGGTGTGGTGTGTTTATAGACATGTTTTGCAAATAATTATTATACATTAAGTTGTGTATGGAACAAATAAAAATGAAATGAAAATGAAATTGTATTATCAGAAATTCATTTATTATTGTGATTTGTATATAACAGTGTTTCTCAAACTTTTTCATACCAAGGACCACTTAACCAATAAAAAAACACTCGCGGACCACCTAACTCCACAAATATCCAAAAACACATCGTTTTTTACAAATCGCCTGAAAATTGTACAAACAAGTGGCAACATGTGTGATGAAGGTGTTTATCTGGGTTATATCATGCAATCGAAAGTGAAACTTAACCTTGCTCCATTGCGGAGATATTCCCGCGAGAGTGCGGAAAACTTTAATTAATTAATTAATTAAAAATGTGAAATTTTACCAATATACTCACGGACCACTAGGGGGCGCTCACAGACCACCAGTGGTCCGCGGACCACACTTTGAGAAGCACTGGTATAACATAACAACTTCCCAGTCCCTAAAATAATCCATTGACATCCCCCCAGCATCAAGGCCTCCTCCCAGCCCGGCTCAGCGGTCCAGGATCAGGGTCCAGAGCCCAAAGAGCCCCAGGAGAACCAGAAACCAACTCCAGCTCCCGGTGCCGGGGGGGAGGGCGATGGCCACGAGTTTTTCTCTAACGAGCCGGACCTGTCCACCCTCACCTTGGCAGAGAAGATGGCCCTCTTCAATCGCCTCGCTCATCAAACAGCAAAGAGCCCTGAGGCCCGAGGGGACACCCGCCAGCGCAGGGCCAACGCCCGCTTTCAGACTCAACCCATCACCCAGGGAGAAGTGGAGCAGGTACAAAAAACGTTTTAAATAAGCAATGTTGTTTTTTAGTTGTTGTACATTTTTATAATTAGTTTTGAATTTTTAAGAAAATTATCAAAATCAAGGAAGGTCTTATTTCTCCTAATATCTTTTTTTTTTTTTACATTTTTGTGAATTTGAATTATTAACGTTGAAGGACATTAAGAACATTATCAAAATCATGGAAGGTTTTAACTTCTCCTATATAATATATTTCTTGAACACTTCTTAACCAAAAGTTATTTATAATTATGTTTTTGTAAAGTACAGTAAAAGGACTCTCAACGATTAGCTTTTTCCCCTTGTTATTATTATTATTATTATTATTTGTACTATATCCTATCCTATCCCACCATTATACCCCGTCCATCTTAATCGCACCCACAAACTCAATTGTGAATGAATAATGAATATGATAAAGTTCTAAAGAGACGTAATAGTTCTAAAAATTTTTTTGAGAAGGCCAAATGTTAGAGGTGCAGACACTAACATAAAAAAATAACCCACTGACAAAATATTGAAATGAACAACGCTGCTTCTTAAGATTATTTGGATGTGATGTCTTCTTACAGTAAAAAGGCCTGGAGCAATGGGCGATTAATCTCCGGGTCACTTCCAGTACACTGCAGTGTGTGATTTACAGAGTTAGGAGCGTCCTTTAGGGCGGGATGGATGAATGATACTGTTCTCTGTGCAGACTCAGATATTACCAAATGAACAGAGGTCACAGGGTTTGTTCTGCTTTTACTTTTAATACAGTGGCATCTAGATCACATGTAAAAGCTCATACTATACTATAATGTATACGAGGGATGTACATTTCTGGATCTAAATCAGAATAAAAGTCTATTCTTATTTTAAGAGACAACATTGTTCGTAATTGTTCCTCAAATGAGTTCAAAAGAATTTAGCACAAGTATTTGTGTGTAGAATTACTGTCTCAATATCTAGATGCTTCTGTAGGAAACAACATATACAAAAATCATCTTTTGGAAATGTTGAATCGATTCAGGATCTTAAAAAATGTCAATCTCAATTCTCATATTCATGAATTTGCCCTAACCCATGATATATACAGCATATATATTGTTGTTGATGGTACACTTTGTCATTTACATTGCCAAAACATCCTCCAATGTGACATCGACTCAGCAACACAGATAAATTGTCCACAAATGGACAAAAACATAAGATAATAATTGACGATCCTTCCTACTCTATATGCACTGAAACCCAAACACGCTTCGTATTAGGTTGTCATCACCTGAACCACATTCTCAGTATTCAATCACCCGTGTCCACACAGGAAGCTGATCCTCCAGTCACCTCTGAGGTGTGTAACGGTGACTTAAAGACCATGAAGGGACAACATGTAAGACCTCCGATGCCTGTACGATGCTTCTGATTGGTTGCATCGAATGTATCTGCTTTTGATTGACCTCTGGTCCCGCTAGTGACCGATGTTGTCTTGTCTTGCTGACATTCGCTGAGCTGAGCCTGATGGTCCCCTTTAAATGCCATTTTAAAGTGTGTATTTTAAAGTTTGTAAATGGTTGATCAGGCTGCCTTGTTTGTTTTTCCGTGGCTCCTCATTTTTGGATAAGGAAGCTTCTCTGACATGCTTGCTGACATTGCAGAGCAAGCATGGGATTATTTGAATGCAATCTGAATGCAATTTCCACTAAAAACATCAATGCTTATCTAGATAAAAAGCATGTAAGGGGTTTCATAGACATTGTATTGCAACTAAAATAATTGACAGTAATCTGGGGCAGAGTTGGAGCATCTTAAGTCGACTTGACGTGAGCTACTTTATGCTGTTACATCAACATTTGTTATTACCTTTCCTGATCTAGACATTCCTGATGAGAGTGAGCATGAACCCTAGAGTTACAATTCCCACATTTATGGAAAACATGCAAGTTAACATATTCAAATGTACTGTTTCCATGCCCTCCATGATATAAATCAAAAGAAAAGTTGGTTAACAATCAAATATTAACACAAAAAAAGCAAATGTTACCATTGAATGACACAGCGTTCAAGCTAGTGAATGTCAGATGTAAACTGGAGGGTAAATGCTTTGTATGTTTTGTTTTTTACGATTCAGTTAGTGTTCAAATCTGTGCTTCCTGCTGCCATTTTGTGAATGACAGAGTTGCTGTACAACTACTCAAAATGTTTCCCTAATTGTTTTTGATTGCTGCTGTCCTCCCTCTCGTCCATCCATCAGTTTATTTTCTACCTTTTTCATTCCACTTCATCCCCACCTTCTGTAACATCCCCACATACCTGAATACATCTAAAAATTCCTTGATTTACCACCATATCTCTTCTCCATATCAATCCCTTTCCTTAGTCATTCTATCCATCTCATATATCTGACTTGTTTCCTGTTCTTTCTGCAGCTGAAAACCGGAGGTGAGATCAAACTGGAGCCTCTGTCTGCGTCCCTAGTTCGCTCCGTGGCAGCCGTCGCCTCCCAAGCCTCCGTCGCCACAGTAACCGGCAGCGGAGACAACGACGACAACCTCCGTCCAGGGAAGTCCACGGCGGTCCCTTACATCCCTGCCCAACAACAGGCGACCTGCAACACTAGCAGCCACCAGGAGAGGGCGTTGAGGTATTTCTCCATGACCCAGAGCGGGGACCCCGGCCACCCCGAGCCCGATTTCAACGCCTCCCCTCTCCCCCCTGAGAGCCGGCAGAGAGTGGGGGCTCCTCTGGCTCCCACATCCTCTGTCAGTCACAGGGAGGCGCTGGAGGAGGAGGAGGAGGTCAGGGGGAGACAGCAGGGAGGAGGAGCCAGAGAAGACGGCAGCGTTAAGGGAAAGCAGGACACCGGGCAGCATCCCCAGCCTCACTCTTCAGACTCCTCTTTGTGGAGGGCAGAGTCAGAGCCCCTGCCCAGCCGGAGAGCCGCAGACAGAGGACACTCCCAGGAGAGCAGGGAGAGAGCGGAGGGGGGAGGAAGAGGAAGAGGAGGGTACCTGAGAGAGGCAGCTCACAGCTCCTCCACACAGGAGCAGGAGAGGAGCGGCGGCCGGAGCCAGCCAGGCATCTCAGGTAGGAGATAGAAGGAAAAAGAGATGGAGACGGGGGGGGGGGAGATTATTAAAGAGATGTGAAAAGCTAAAGCAAATGATGTGTGAAAAAGAGTGGACATAAAGGAACAAGAGAAAGGGAGTGACACAGTGTCTAGGGACGGGGGTGTTCTCATTATCCTCATTGTCTCATGCAGCATGCTCCCACGCATCATAGCTTTCTGCCGGCTGCACACACACACTTGTCCCAGCTGGGGGTGTTTGATTTGGCTGAAAGAGAGACGTCTGAAGCTGCATCTAATTAGCATATTTGTCCATGCATTTGCCTCGTGGCTGTCTTTGTCTAGAAAGAGGAAGCCCCCTTTCTTTTTTCCTGACGCCAGAGATGGTTTAAATCAAACTGTGTGTGCTCACTGTCATGGCCTATAAAAGAGGCTGTGGTCCCCGATGTGCACCATATTACAGTATGATGGGCCTGACCTGGTTTTATGAGCTGATGCAGAATGGGTCCAGGGGGTGGTCTTTTTTGCCCATGCGTGCACACAAACAGTGCACACAAATTGAAAGCACTGAGTGAGAGAGTGCAGAACAATTGGCCGGCACTTACTTGAAGCAGGTAGAGGACAGGGAGGACACAATGGATGCCTTGTCTGCATGTTGTTTAGTGCTGCATGGGTAGATCTTCACTAAAGTTGATTCATTACTATAGGATCATGAGGCTGAAGGAGTTGCATGGACTTATACTAATTCCCTGCAGACATACCACTACACGCCTAACACTGACCCTCACCCTGACCTTAACACAAGTCTTTATCAGTATTTATTTTATGTGTAAAGCAACATCAGACTTGACTTAAACTGCTTTAATAACTTTTGAAAGACTAAATGTAACAAATAGATTAATAGATTTACTGAATATTCATTCGTTATAAAAAAATCTAGTATATACATTTCAACTTTGTAAATGTTGTAAGAGGATAATTCCGCCATAGAATAAAGCAGTTTAACTTCATAAAATGAGCCTAAAATCACAACTAATTTATCACAAGTAGCCATAAATATTATTGGCGAAGCAATCAATATCTGCTATCAGTGTGGGAACATGTACATCCCTCATTGGGAACATCGTTTTTGCTCCTAATGTGTTAAAAGCCCCAAAGATGTGACTATGCCAGTGCACACATTTGTGTCAGGGATGAGTCCTGATAAAACAGGTCATGGTTACCAACAAAAAATGCAACAAACATTCCCATTTTAATGGCAATACTGTTATTTAGAGATTAAGAGAATAGCCATAAACCACCAAGGACGTTTGTTACATCTCTCACGACTTTAATTCCGCTTATAATAGTAAATAGTAGATGTTTGAGCATCCGTGCTTGTGCTAACTGACTAACTAAAGGTGACAAATAGTTGTGTGAAACATTATCGAAGTGAGTTTCATCTTGCTGAAAATAGTATACTGTTATGTACACCCACACAGGGCTCTTTACTTTGAATGGTATTCGTATCAGTACTTTGGTTTATGAGTATAAGCATGGGATAACTTGCATGTCAGAGATTGGCCTTCAGTCTATCAATTTGAATACTAAAACCCACCGAATTGTTCCCAATGGCTTGCTAATAAGAGTTTGAATTTAAATAACTTGTGAGGCATCAGAGCCATTAAAAACCTTAGTGGAAAAAAAACCCTGGTTTCCTCATGAGACATCCATTGAAGCACTTATTGTCAAATTAAGAAAGTAAAGAATGAGCGAAAGGAATATTAATAGGTGTCATTATTAGCACATTAATCATTTTTTACCTTAGAAGTTCACTCATGCTTATACCCGTGTTGCTTTTTCTTTCAGATTTGCCCGATCATCCCGCTCCCCTGAAGCCACTGATCGCTAAAGTCTCATCCAGGGCAGTGTCTCACGTCTCAAGCAGCCAGCAGCAAACCCAGCCTCCAACTCTTCCTAAAACGTTCACGCAGCAACAGCCTCCTCCAACACCCCCCAAACCTGTGGTCACCATCCAGTCGCAGCCCCCCCCAACGCTCCCCAAAACCATCACTCAGTCCCCACAAACGCTCCCCAAAACCATCACTCAGTCCCCACCAACGCTCCCCAAAACCATCACTCAGTCCCCACCAACACTCCCCAAAACCATCACTCAGTCCCCACCAACTCTCCCCAAAACCATCACTCAGTCCCCACAAACGCAGCCCAAAACCATCACTCAGTCCCCACAAACGCAGCCCAAAACCATCACTCAGTCCCCACAAACGCAGCCCAAAACCATCACTCAGTCCCCACAAACGCAGCCCAAAACCATCACTCAGTCCCCACAAACGCAGCCCAAAACCATCACTCAGTCCCCACAAACGCAGCCCAAACCTCCAGGATTCGTCCAGCCTCTCCCCAAGCCTTACGCTCAGACAGCCACCAAACCCCAGGTGCCTCCTCAGATGCCCCCCAAACCCCAGTCCTTCCCCCAGGCGCTGGTCAAGTCCCAGTCCCCTCCCCCTGGACCACCGTGAGGACTTTGACAGGCTCAGCGACTACTCTGGAGATCTGCTGTCCCCCACAGAGTCTGGAGAGCTGCTTTCTGAAAGCATGTCCGCCAAACAGATGTCCATCAGGGAGAGGTGAGTGGAAATTATGGATGATGGATGTTAAAAAATACAGTGCTGGTCAGTTGAGTTGCCAGATCGGTCGAAAACACTGATCTAACAGCATTTCGGAATTATATCACTCTTTTCTAACATTGTTTTCAAAGATTCAACGGTTTTATTGTCATATGCACAAAGCTACCGTGTGGAAATGGCAATGAAATTCTTCTGACCTGAGCTCCTCCAACAATGCAACATATGTAATAAAATACAAAAATACAAACTAAAAAGTTGTGCAAAAAGTCTATATACATGTCAATAGAATATGGGATGTGTACAAGAACAGGGCTAATTTCGTTTGGTGTTATTTTATCTTATTGGATTTGAACAGTGAATTTCTGCAAATATTTGTCACCTTTCCATTCACTGGGTTGCAGAGCAGTGCTGGGACTAGGGATATTAAGAGGAAACAGGATGATTTGGTGATAAGAAGCTGAATAATAATGATGTAATAGTAGGCTGGAGGCTATTTTTACCTTATCCAGTCTAAATGTGGCTCTGTCTGCCTCTGTGCTGCATTTTCCTCCCCGCTCCCTGTCCAAAATGTACTGATTTGAACAACAGTAGCTCATCTCTTATGAAGGCAACCAGTCCCTAATACATACCTTTTAGCATTTTAAGATTAAATCTGTGTGAAGACACTCATTTAGTCTTAGTGGAAGGTCTATCTGTCTCAAAGAAATGGTTGGTATATGTCCATTTTAGGAATCATATGAGACATAAAAGAGATATATCTGATGTTCAGCTGTTGTTCAAGATATAGACATAGAGAGACATAATAGGAGAAACAAACAAGACAATTACTTCAGTAAAAACTTCACAAATGGGATCCGTGGTCAGGAGTACAACCTAATACTTTCCTGTTGGGATAACAAGGACGCTCAGTCAGCTGCACATTTCCAAAGAAGAACAGGGTTTTCAAAATCAAGGTCAATCCCCAACCCTAACCCTAACCCTAATCTCTAACCCTAACCCTAATCTCTAACCCTAACCCTAATCTCTAACCCTAACCCTAATCTCTAACCCTAACCCTAAGGTGCTTCTTAAAACCTAATGCGTAGCAAAGCTGCTGGAACAAATGAACCCTGATTCCAGTCACAGCTCGGCGCTTTACGAGATGTTAGCAGAGATCAGACACTGAACTGCAGCATGATTAATGAGCAGCGTTTGACAGAATCAGGCACTTCCTCCCCGTCCTTGCAGTATGTAGGTTTGATTCTTACATTTTTAGAGGTGAGGGAGATTCATTTTTAGCAACAATGTGTTCCTCCGCCCATGCAGCTGTGTGGACTGGAGGAGAAATCCTCTGGGGTTCCTCCTAATGCCCTCATTCCTGCCCTGTCCACACTCAGGCAGCGGAGAGGTTGACACACTTTATTTTTACCCCTCAGCCGTGCGTTATCAGCGCCCACTTTGGAGTCCGTTTTTATAACAATCCTTCAAATCTGACCTATCTTTCACTCTTGAATGATTATTTTCCTTACTTTCAGGCAAATAAAGGAATTGCATTACAGTAACTGTTCACTTTATTTGTTTTTTTTATCTATCCCTAGAATAAACTCCCATAGTAATGCTGAGAAAAAGCTTGTCCTGTTCTCATACATGTTAGTGGATGGACAATGTTCCCTGATGAATTTGAAATGTTAAAGATGTTGGCCACCTGCCTAAAGAACTCACAATTGTTTTGTGTTACTGAGCTGGATATGTAAGTCTACGGCTGACATCACTAAGTCATACTCGCGCTCCTATTGGCTAGCGCTCCGACACATTGTACTTGATAGGCTATGGGGCGGGACATCTCTAAGAGGTTGACCAATCACGAAAGAGCCGGCCAGCTAACCAATCAGAGCAGACTGGGCTCTGGTTTCAGACAGAGGGTGAAAAGAGGTGCTGCAGCACAGGCAGTATGAGAAACATAAAGAGCTTTTTGAGCATTAAAGCATGGAGACATGTCACAGGAGAGACACTACATACACATAAGATAAGATAATACACATGTTGATGGTTTCAGAGTGGCACTGCTGAAGAAGAGTGGTGAAGATGACTGGAGGAACAGGATCAACAACAAGCAGGAAGTGGTTAAAGTGGCGACCACCGAGCAGCAGACTCAGCTGTGGGAGTCAGAGCAGACGAGCGAGAGGAAGGTCAGTCTGATCATCAATTACTCAAATCACATCACTTTCATTGGAATGAACATTTGAAGAGTTGCAAGCTTATGTTGCTTGTTCTAATGGAGGCCATTGTAAAACTGTGTGAGGTGGAGAACCCTGAAATCTCTGCGGTAAAGATGTTTATATGTTATAATAACCAGTAGGAATGAGTTGGAAATGTTGTATTGACCTTTTTGTATTTATTAATTAATATAGCGCTTTTCTAGGTTCTCTTAAAACAGTTAAACCTCTGGCTTTATTTATTTATTTGATAGGCACATTGTTCTTAAAATCAGTATAAAATGCATAACATAAAAATGCTACAGTTAGCTAAAATGCTAATTCTATACCCATAGTTCATAGGCAGGTAACAAAAACCAATAGTCACAATATACAAGTACAAATCTACAATCTAACACGAGTAAAAAAGACAAAATGCTTTGGACCAAAGGTCAAGTTAAAGTGATCAGTGCTGGTTGAACAGCTTTAGCCACATTTCACTGCCCATCCCTCTTGGTTGCCATGGCAGCTCCTGTCAATACTCCGTTAGCTAAGTGCTGCTTTCATTTCCTCCTTTGGTCCATCTGTTGTTTGAGTCCAGCGGTCCAGATCAGAGCAGCATCCAGTCCCTATTGGCTGTAAACCAGGAAGCATATGGGACTGTCTGCCTGTGTAGAATTAGCAGTCTGGGGGAAAGATTCTCCTTTCTTTGAAAAGATTAGGCTCAAGGCTACATTTATTTTATCATCACGTCGCTATTATCTTACAAACAAAAGAGAAGATTTAGTTATTAGCTGATTTCCATCTGTCAGGTACACACATAACAATCAACAAACACTTCACACTTTACTTATAACACCAAGAGTTATACACATCAAGATATTTATCAGTAACTATAGTATTCATTTTAACTAAAACTGAAGTAAGTACTGTTGACATGACTGGTTGCTAAATATCCATTGTTTTTGCACTTTTTGGAGAAAAATAAAAGTCTGTGAACGTTTTACTCTCAGCTGGAAGCAAATTCCAATTCTTAATTAATGGCAGCGTACAAAAGTAAATTCTGTTTTTAAAAGATTATTTGACAGAAAGAAAATGCTTTTAAAAGTGTATTTATGTGCAACTACATATAAGAGCTTCAGGGTTGACTGTTTTTCCTGCAGTTCATCTACAGCACATTAGTATTCTGCTGGGTGAAACTGCCCGTTTAAGCCCCGCACGGTACTCCTCCAGGCAGTCTCACCCTTAAACTCATTACATCAACAAAACCCCCTCTCCTCCTCCCCCTTTTTTCTCCCTCTGACCGAGAACTTCCACTGTGTTTAAACCCCCTCAGGAGGAAGGGGTGGTCGTTCAAGAATACTCCGCTGTGTCTGTGTCTGAGCAGCTGTGGGTAAGACCCGGTGTGAACCAATCATCTGCGTGCTCGACTCGTGTTGTCCAATCACAGCTTTGTGTGGACTTTGTGTGATCACTCCTCCTTAATCTGTCCGTCTTTGGGAGCTCTTCTGTTACCCTGCAGTCCGAAATGGTGGCACATGCTGCAGCTTTCTAAGCTTTCTTAACATCTGCTGATTCTGTCTTAAAGGGTACTTTGTAGATGTACAGTAATGCAAAGGCTGAATATCATTAGTTTTGCCCTTTGATACATTCTGTACATGTAGTTAAAACTGCTGTAAAATTATATAAATCCTATTTTCAAGATCTTGTACCACTTGGATTCACTTTTATGCCAGTGGACAACAACATCAGTTATTCACTTACAAACAAATATATATATATTCTATGATGGCTACACATTTGAACAGGTAAAAAACAAACACATTTAGTTGTATAAAGTAAAAAGTAATTGGATAAGAATACAAATAATGTTTTTAAGCACATTCCTGCTGCTTTTGCATTGCTTTTATGGCTTAAAAAATATATTCAACATTAAAAAAAAAGGAGGGAAAGCTGTTTCAAAGAATACACTTCAGAAAACCCATGTCTAAAAGACACATAATACATAATACATATATTTCTGATGTTAAAATGATATATATAGTATTATTTCATTTTTAAGGGCATTTATTGTTGCTGTTTGCCTGTAAAGTATTACATTGTTAAAAGCATATTTAAATGAAAGAATCTGAGGAGGTACAAATATGTTATGAAACACCGCTATAGATTTGATCTGTAAATATAACACTTTGAGGTCAACTATTACTTAATGTGCCTTTAAGCTTCGGGCTGTGTTTTCACCGCACCAGTAATTTAATATGTGACTTTCTGTGAGCAAGCTGTTCCCGTCTCGATTTACAAAATACAAGAGCGGGAAACGGCTTTCGCAGTTTGCTGATTCATCTACTACGCCTAACAGTTAGAATTGAAATTGTATTCAATGCCCTTTAATGATTTGAAGTGCATTTTGGTTTGGGGAAGCATGGTGTTTTAATTCACAAGCAATCCATTTTACGTTTGAAAGGCTTTAGTTATTTCTCAGAGATAACAAAATGGTGTTTGTTCCAAAAAACATATTTAAACTAATCAGAATCCACTTTTTAAGCAAAGTATGTGTACAAACATACGAGTAATTGACATGTTTCTCAGTGTACCAACACAGAAATAGATGAACAGCTAAAAACTGGAAAGATAACAAAGCTTTAAAAACACACATTTAACTATAAAGAACATACAAGTGGGGGAAAAATATCTAAACTATCAGAAAATAATCGATTAACACCATAAAACTATTTCTTTGTACATTATTCATTGCTTTTTACAGATAGCGAGTCGTTTTACATTTCCAGTTTCTTGCCTTCTTCTCCTCCTTTGCATCCCTCCCTTATCCTCCTTCATCTGCATGCTCATCATTTCCTCCTTTGCTTTCCTTTCTTTCACTTTTCCATCTACCTCTACATCCTCAGGAACCTGTCTTCTCTTCCACCTTTTCTCCTACTATATCCCTCGGTCAAAAGTGTCAGTACATTGACCATCATAGTCAGGTAAGGACATACACCTGGCACGCTGCATGTACCGGAGTCTTAAACTCCTGCTTTGTTTGTTTCTTTGATCTCAGTGTATATCCATCACTCCTACGGTAGAATAAAGTACTTCATATCAGCTAGAAAGGACATGCAGATAGCCCGCTCGAGTGTATGAAATCTCCTTATATCTGCTCGGTTTGATACTGTGACTTCATGAATAATCGCTCCCGAGGGAAGAGGTGTGGAGTCACATGAAGTTAATGTGAAGCTGTGTGAGAGGCGGTGTACTTCTCTGACTCAAAGTGGATCAAGTGGCGTCTGGAAGCTTTTTGATTTGGCTCCATGATCTCGTTTGAAGTTTTAATGCAGCACTTTCACGTGTGTAGGAAATATCTCTAAAATGGCCTTGCAGAGTTTATTGCATTGCATGAAAGACGTGCAGCTTTAAAATCTTTAATAACTTGATGGTTTTTCTCACTTTAATTGTCTGTGCAGAAGGTGGGAGAGGACATCGAGGCCAAGATGTCCATTGAGGAGAGAAAACAGATGATTTCTGTTCGAGAGGATGCCTGGAAGACTAAGGGCAAAGGAGCAGCCAACGACTCCATCCAGTACACCGTCGCCTCTCGAATGGTCAAGAAAGGTCAGAGCTCCATCCTGTCTTAACCCATCCAACTTTTTGAGGGGTTCACCATTTAAAAGGCTACTGGATATGATTGTTATGCACAAACAAGACCCCCCCACACACAACAACACAGACTATAACACCCCTTGCTGTTAAATACCAACCAACTATGTGCAATATGTGCAATATATATATACATGCCGTTAATAACTGTAATATATACCTGGCTGCTAAATCCTCAGAACTGTTACAGGATGCGTATTTTGTAAATTGTGTAACTTTTTATTATATTATAACTTTTTTACTCTAATACTTTTTTAAGCATGCTTCTACGTAACATTAAGCTGTCTTTGGCTCTTTTCTGCTGTGACTACGTAAATGTCCCCTCTTTGGGACTAATAAAGATATTCTGATTCTGAAATACTCTCCTTTTTATTGGACAAAATAATCATGATTTCTTTATTTTTTTAAACAAAAAAAGATGCATTAATTGGTATCTTTTCTTATTAAATTAGATATTGTATAATAATATATATCTGGTGTGAATGTGTGTCCGTGTGTCTGCAGGCCTGGCAGCCACGTCCTCAGTTATCAGTCCCATCCTGTCACCGGTCTCCACCAAACTCAAGAGCAGCGTGCCGGCTGTCAACAAACCACAAGAGGGTGAGACAGATGTCTAAGTCCTTCGTCATTCATGAAACCTCTGCTAAAGAAATCCCAGTTTACCAACAGCTGTGATTTAAACCTGAATCAACTTCATTTTCATTGTTGTTTTAGCGACAGGAGTGGACTTGACTTTTACTTGACTTGACTTTTAAGCTTATACGATACGATCTATATGATGTGTTAAAAACATTGAACAAATAACTTGAAAACAGGTTGAAAAAGACAAAATTATGTAAATGTTTTTGTTAGTTTAAGATAAACAGATCTTGTATGCACCATAAGTAAGATTGATTTATTTTCATTATAGAAATTGAGGCCAGACCAGACATGGAAACGGATAAGAAACTTGACAAGTTGGAGAGCTTCTTGGGACGCCTGAATAGCAAAGGTATGCACTTCTTGCTGTTAAGCACCGCACTGTAACTCTCTTTCTTGTATTTATACCTGTCCTACTCTATTTAGCTTGTTTTATTTGTATTATCTTGGCTCTTTAAAGGTGGGGTAGGTAGTTCACTTCAGAAACACTTGTTGTTATATTCCATGGAATGCTCTTAACATCCCGATAGCAATGAATACATTAAATGCTTTGACAATAAATCCATAAAAGAATGTCATCTGTGGCGCTGTAAAAAGCACGACCCGGCTAAAATAACTGGACGGCCTACCTGCCTGTCAGCCTTCCATCTGTGCACAAACTTATCTCATGCCCTCATTGGTCATGTGCGCGTTCGTGTGTGTTGGAGGAGGGGCTCTGTGAGGAAGTCTGAAGGAAGGGGCAGATTTTTTTCGGCTGCGTACTTTCAAATTCTAGCGCACTCGAGCTGCTTTCTCCATTCTTACCTACCCCACCTTTAAGGTCTGTTTTTAAATGTTGCAATCTATTTTAATGCTTATAATGTTTTTTTGTAAAGCACTCCCTGTGTTAAAATGTGCTTTATAAATAAACAAATAAGCTTGCATTACCGGAAGCCTATAAAGCAATGTTTTTTGTCCTCTTGAAAAAAATAGAATTCCTTTTTAACTTGTAGGTTTTTCAAGAGCATGCATTCCTGCTATTTTGTCAAATTCTACTCTTGTTTTGTTTTTCTTTTAAAGCCTAAAATAGTTTCTTCTGTGTTTCTCTTCGATCAGTGGCCGGACTGCAGGAAACCACCATCACAGTCACAGAGATGGCAGTGAAGGAAGTGATGAAGCTGGATGACGAGATCTTCTCCAAGTTCTACAGACGCGTCGCCGAATTCCCACGCATGCCCACTAGGATCGAGATCAGTGAGGACTTTGACGCCATCTTTGGCTCTCAGGGTCCAAAGTAAGAAGATAAAGCTTTTGTTGGTCAATTCAAAGAGAGATTGAACAACATGCACTCACTCGGCCATGTTGTATGCGCTGTCAGCAGAGCCCCTAGCGGCAAAACGGCAACATCAGAGGAGTAGAGGTACCAGGGGGAGGGTTCGTTTAGTTTATCAGTATGCAGACGATACCACCATTACAGTTAAAGACAGAGAAAGTGTTAGGGAAGTGTTGGATAGTGTAGAATTGTATGGTACAGTAGGGCATCAGGAGCTTGGGTGAATATAGAAAAGTCACAGATAATGTATATAGGAGAGGAAAGAGTAGGGATCATAGATATAGGCCTAAAGGGTGAAAGTATTTTGCATAGACATAACTCTAAATCCATATAACTTTGTTTATTGGATTAGACTGTGTTTATGAACGCAAACACAGGTACGCTTTATTTCCTACACACCTCACAATATTACCAAGATGGTTGGATGATAACCCCCCTGATATTATTGTAGATTATCATATGTGTAAGGCAGGGTTCTTACGGTCATTAAAAACCTGGAAAAGTCATGGAAATTCCAGGCCCTGGAAAAGTTTTGGAAAACAATATTTTTCCCAACATTTTGGAAAAGTCATGGAAATGTAACTAAAGTTGCATCAAATATAATTTATATTTTAGCTAATCGCTGAAATAGTAATACTATAATGATAATAAATACTGTGTCGTATAGTAATGAAACGTAAAATGGCATTTAACTGACGAGGTATTTTGCTGGTGAGAGATTTGAGTTGCTTTAGCGTGTAGAAGCTAGTAAGCCTATTTGATTTGTTTCAGATAGGCACAACATGTTTCAGATGCAGACCTTATTTTCCTGTTCCATGTTAAAATAAACCATTCTCAGTGGCACCGCTGAGAAAGAGTAATTTATTTTGGTCATGGAAAATTAGGTAAAGGTCATGAAGTCATGGAAAAGTCATTGAAAATCATTGGTGAAAAAGTGTATGAACCCTGGTAAGGAGGTACTCTCAGGGCTGGGGAGTAACTGAATCAATCTCATGGTATAACATAATTATATTACAAACTTATATTGTGTCTGTTGATTGTGTATATAGGATATACATATCTGTATACTGTATAATTTTACATTTGGGATTGTTGGAAACGTCATTTTGATCTCTCTGTCTGTAAACACAAGCTGAGTAAGATTGACATTAAAGTTGACTTTGACTTTTGACTTTGAAATACTGTAACCGTATTCCCCTGCAGTTACAGAAAATATCTAATATAAACTTCACACACCACTCTTGCATATCCTTTTCTCTTCTCCAGGTTGACGTCGGCCATGGTGCAGCACAAGCGCTCGGTGCGTCCGTCCAGGAACGTGCAGGCGTCCAGAAACCCAGTGAAGATGCTGGCGGCCAGGAAGGACATCAGACACGAGTACACGGAGCAGAGGCTGAACGTGGCTCAGCTGGAGAGCAAGAGGATGAAGGCGGAGAAGAGCGAGCGTAAACGAGAAGCCGAAGGTGTGTATAAACATGTCTGTGACTTGAGGAAAGAGACTTGCATCCTTGTCATGTTGTTTGATGTCACAAGTCCCAGTGGAAAATGAGGAACATCATCATTGTTTACAGCCTACAAAACTACATCTATCTTTTTTTCATTGGGTAAACATCACTAATTGGAATGCAGCCTCATATGACCCACTTCTGAAGCGGTGTTTACAGAAGGGGGTTTAGCTTCTTTAAAGTTTAATGAAGCATTTATGTTGTATTTTCTTTCCCCTGTAGGACTATTTTCTTTCTTCATAAAATGTGTACCCGTTCTCATTCCAGTTAATAAATCCTCTGAGTACTCGGAGGCTGCTCTGGCGGGTTTGGCCAGTAAAGAAAACTTCAGCAGCGTGAGTCTGCGCAGCGTCAACATCTCCGAGCAGATGTCCAACAACAGCGCCGTGCCGTACAAGAACCTCATGCTGATGCAGCTCAAAGGTAACAAACTAATATATCACTTTCAGGCTTAAATCAGAATTTTAAAAAAAATGTTTTCCGGGATAATTGGTTTCTATTGGGATAACATTCATCTGCTACTTAGTCATTATTTATCTATTTATCTAATATATCATTCCAATAGCTTGCATATAGACTCTTATTTCACTACTTCACTTTTTTTTTAACTATTTTTCTTTTTGTATTTACTTTTTAATATTTACTTGCATTATATTTTTCTGTTTTTCTGTATTATTGTGTTGCACTGTTGGAGAAGTGACCTAAGATTTTCATCGACATATACTCTGTAGCTATGTTCGTATGACAAATAAAGAACCTTGAACCTTGAACCTTGAACCTTGAACCTTGAACCTTGAACCTTGGCTCAAATTTAGAATAGAATTAAATAAAAATGTCCTCAAACAAAATAAATACAAATGTTTATATATAACTAAAAAGTTAAAGAAGGAATGTGCAATACAATAAAAACATTAGAAGTTTAAGTTGGATTTCAAATAAAAGGACCAATTAAATAAAACGATTTATATAAACATAACAATTTAAATAAGAAATGGTACTGCAATATTCAACATAAAATGTTGTTCAGAAAAAAGAGAGGGAGATGGACTTTGGCCCTTAACTGTGACATGTCCATACAGATCCATACTGAAGTCTAGTCTCAGTGTTATGCTGTTTACCAAACTGAAAGAATCCAAAAAGCAAATGAATGTATTTCCCAAACCCTCAATCCATCATAAATGCTTCTTTGCCTTTTTCACTGCATGTGTTCATGTTCATAAATGTGTCAGAGATGATATTCTGTAAAGGAACTGAAAGGTATGACTCTTTGTTTCCAGGTCGTCGTCACATTCAGACCAGATTAGTGGAGCCCAGAGCCTCATCGCTGAACAGCGGCGACTGCTTCCTGTTGGTCACTCCAGATCACTGCTTCGTCTGGATCGGAGAGTTCTCAAACGTTATCGAGAAGTCGAAGGTGGGCGCTAAAACGTTATTATATCTTTCATTAATAATCATTACATACGGTGCCTTAGACTTAGAGAGAGTATTAGTTTGGACGTCTAGAATCAATGCTACTGGGTTTTAGTGTTTAGACAAAGATGAGTCATACAAAATTCTGCCTCATTTCCACTAACACACACACTAACACACACTTGGCACATAGGCCCATCCTCCTTTTCAAACACACTCCTCCTGGCTACATCTCTTTCCTTTCCCCAGAGGAGATGTGTCTAGACACTTTGTAATAAACTCCTCCTTGCTCAGTGTTGTTAATCATTTGATCACGATTCAGCAAAGTCTATTTAAATCACTTTGTCTTCAGTATCTGACCCAGTTGTTAAATCGTACCTTTTGTCCAAATGTGTGGATGCATGTGACGCAGAACTAGGCACACAGCAAACAGAAATCACCATTGTCTCTGTCGCCAAACTAAACATCTGTGTTTCCTGTCTGCAGGCGAAAGATATGGCCACCTTCATCCAGACGAAGAAGGACATGGGCTGCAGGGCGGTCCAGGTGCTGACCATCGAGGAAGCAGCCAACCCTCAGGCTGCAGAGGCCCAGCAGTTCTGGACCGTCCTCGGAGGACAGACCGCCTACCAACGTAAGACATGATCCTTTAATGATCAGATCGCACAAGAAGGATCAAGTTGTTGCTCTCAACATTTCAAGCAAGCCATTTGCATTTTATTAAAGTGAGCCGGGAGTTAAAATATATTGTTGTAAGATAAGATAAGATAAGATAAGATGGACCTTTATTAATCCCTGTGGGGAAATTCAGTGGTTTAACAGCAACAGGGTAAGAATGAAAAACAGGACAGCACAGATTCACAAAGATTAATACAAAGATAAAATCCAACATCAAAATAATAAAATAACTATAAAATAAGAAATTAATTAAAACATATATATATATTTACATGTGTGTGTGAAAGCAGCTGTAATTGATGTCCAGTAATAGACACAGTTAGGGATGGGTATCGTTTTAACGGTACTACTACTTTTATCGATCCGGTCTTTTATCGGTTCTTTTGGAGAAAAAAAAAAGGTAAACTAACTAAACAAATTGTGAACAAATCTAACATTGCTTTTTATTTAAATTAAATACATAATATTTCACATCAAAAGAAACAACAATGTTTTAACAAATCGTATTAAATAATCTGATGACAGAACTGTAAACAGAATAGCTGAAACTTTAACAAAATAAATAACTCAGTTTCCTCTAATCATTAACCCATGTTTGTATCATGTAGTTAACTCCGTGTGTTGCTGCTAGCATACATAACACCTGACGTGGAAACGTTACTCGTGGACGGGGCTACAGAGCTACGAGAAAGACAGTCGAACCCGGTGCATTCCTCCGTCTGGATGTGGAGCACTTTTGCTAAATGTTTAGACACATTGCTCGTGTTACCGCCCTTACATGCTAAACACTTATTGCACTTTAGGCAACGAGCATCGAGACGGGTAAAGTTGAACCACACCTCGGAGCGCGTTCTCTCAGCCATCTCCGTGTGTGTGTGTGTTGCTGCATGTAGCAGCTGCGTGTGTGTAAACTGCCCCGCCCCCTCCCAAGCAGGCGGGGGGAGAGAGATCTCGTCTGGATTGGAAAGATCGAAAATACAAACAATAATCATATTTTGCAGTCTTTTTACGTATTAGAAACGGAGTTGGCGACACTAAAACTGCATAGCGAATACATGCATAAATATTTTTAACATGTCTCCAGTACCGATACAAAGACAGATAACGTCGGAGCTAAAAATATGTCTGTAAATCAGTTTTAAAAATAAACGACCCAGAATGAACACTTGTACAGCCCTGATTTAAATCATTAGGGTCTTTAAGTTCTAAAATGTGGTAAAAGCAGAATCCAGTTATTTTTCCACTCTCAGACATTTTGGCTTCATGTGCCACTGAGCAACTTCCATAGTAATGGATGGGTCCCTTCTTCAACCCCGTATCTAGTTCTCCTTATACTATGAATTGGACAGATACCCTGCTAACCCTTTCCGATGCATGCACACTGAGATGTCTTTCTGATTGTGCTTATAGCGGCCGGTCCACCAGAGGAAGATGAGCAGTTTGAGAATGCCATTGTAGAAACAAACTGCATCTTCAGACTGCTGGACGACAAACTGGTTCCTGACGATGAAGAGTGGGGGAAGGTCCCTCGCAGCTCTCTGCTGGCCGCCAAGGAGGTCAGTGTTTTCAACCTGGGTTGGATTATAGTCAAAAGAGAGGTGCAGGAATGAGTCCTGAAACCTGGACATGAGAAATGAATGTATCAATCCCTTGATTCAAAGACAATGGGTTTTGTAACTTGCTTTTGGTTAGATGACTGAAACAACAGTTGCTAACAAGCGGCCAAATGAGACTACTAAACTTCATCAGGCTGAACATTAGCCGCCTTTAGCTTAGCGGTGGTGACGTGAAGTCATGCGAGCGTGATCTAGTTAGTTTACATCCCAACATTAGCTATTCACTTCATCCGTTTGCATTACGCTTCACCTACAGTATTATAGAAGTGGTGTTAATAGTGGAGATTGTCCTGCTGAACAAAACATTTAAGTATCACAAATGTGCCACAGATCATCATTTGTGCTCCAAAAGGCAATGGAATAATCCCATTGTTTTTAATCGAGGGCGCCGTTTCGTAGCTAAATTCCAGGTCAGCCTACAAAAATACGTCATCAGTGCACAACTCTATAAGGATATGGGTTTAGAAGAGTTCATTTCAAATAGAAGTTGTAGGAGAGCCACAATGATGATGATGAGTCGTGGACAGATGGATGAAGAGAGTGATGAGTGTCAGCTGAAGGTGGGAAGATGGGAGGATAGGAGGGAGAAGGGGGAGAAGGGGGAGCCGTCTCCTCATGTAATCTGATTAAGATTGTGCCCCCAGTGGTTCCTGTTTTCAAACAAAAGAGAGATTAGAGGGAGAGAGTTTGAGGCATATGAAAACTGAATCAAAGAGGAAGTAAACAGATCAGGGGAGATTAAACGCCTTAGTGTGCGGAAATTGGATGTGTTTGAGGCGTGGTGTTTGTACTTAAACCTAGTTATAAAGCCTATTAACTGAAAACAAGAATGTAGCGCAGCATCAAAACAAGAGCTCTTACATACCTAACTTTACATCCTGTTATGTTATAATGACATGGTGACTTTTTCCTCTAGAGGACCAAGCTCTGAATATCAATAGTTTTTGCTTCGAGCTGGGTTTTATTTTGTCGCTTAGCAACAGCAGGTGTCATGGCGAGCACGTCCTGCATCCATCTGTGCACTGATGAAGGAAATGAAATGAGTTCAGGACAGCGGGGCTAACACCAATCAGTGCTCTGCATATTAATGATGGAACATGTTACGGCCTTTTAAATCTACTGGCATATTTGTGCCGTTTGTTGTGATACGTGTTTTTATGTTAAATGCTGTCTGTATTTTTCCCAAGTTAAGATTTTTTTTTTTTCATTGTACTATTTATTTATGTTAATTATTCTCCATTTGGTCTTACATACACAAATAAATGGGTTTTAAACACTATAGGGGACCTAGATATTCATTAGCCATTTTGCTTGACATGGATTATCAAAAGAAAACTCACTCATGCTTTCTTCTTGTGTTTGTTGTTGTGTTTGTTGTTGTTGTTTACACGCTGCAGGTGTTGGTGTTTGACTTCGGCAGTGAGGTGTACGTGTGGCACGGTAAAGAGGTGACTCTGGCTCAGAGGAAGGTCGCCTTCCAGCTCGCCAAACACCTCTGGAACGGGACGTTTGACTACACCTGCTGCGACGTCAACCCGCTGGACCCCGGGGGCTGCAACACACTCATACCCAGGTGGGACACACACACACACACACACACACACACACACACACACACACACACACACACACACACACACACACACACACACACACACACACACCTTGTTATCACTTGCAGCCACATTCAATTGACTTGTTTCATTTTTTGAAGGATATATTCCAAATATAAGTAAAGAAACTACACAGAATTTTTATTTGAGGTTCATTTTGGAAAATGAGTTTGCGAGTAACTTCAAAAACTAAAATATAAACACAACTGTTTACAAGATGCATAGTGTTACAAAGGAATTGTTCGTCATTATGCACATTATCACAGAAATCTTTATGTTGTTTGCTATGCTCAAAAAATATTCAAACATGACAGCAGCCAAGGCAAGCTTTTTATTTTAGCTTTATTTTATCTTAAGCCACCAGTATAAGTACATTTCAAATTAATCCCTTTGATATGACTGCTGAATGCTTTGTTGTCCCCACAACATGACTATTACAAGTACACACACTCGCAAACACATTTGTATTCCGTCCGTCATCGCTACAATATATTTACTATACCTAAAAAAACAAAGAGGACATAAAAACACTCTTGTACCTGTTCATAACTACACCTGCATATTCACACTCACACTAATTCAATGAGCTTAATGTAATTGAAGCTCTGTCTGTTGATATAGCATAGCTCACAGTGTAATCTTGACATCCCTTCTCCTTGTCTTTGGGCGTGTGGCTGACAGGAAGGGCCAGGGCCGTCCTGATTGGGCGGTATTCGGCCGGCTGACAGAGCACAACGAGACCATCTTGTTCAAGGAGAAGTTTGTGGACTGGACTGAAGCAAAGTCGCCGACACCAAAGGAAGGAGGCGGAGAGATCGTACCTGAGCAGAAGGTGAACATCTGACTCTTATCCCATGAGGATTGCATTATTCACACTGGTCACACACAGCAGAGAGTCGTCATAGCTCTATCTCTTCATCTGTTTACTGCGGCTCATCAGTTCATGTTGCCAGGAACAGTTGGTTACACACTGGGCAATAGGAATAGGAATATAGACCATACGTATTTGTAGTGGATGCCATTCAAAGCATCATAGAGAATACATCGTTCATGAGTAATCAATAGAAAACTAAAATGGTATTAAAAACGTCTTATTCTAACTTCTTGTTTTGTTTCAATAACAAGGGATAATGCCAGTATACACAACATAAACATACAATCAATAACATGAATAATGAATAACACATTATAAGACACTTGGATTTTAAATGATAGCGATAAAAGAAAATGTACAAATATTATATGTATATAAATAAATGGAATACAAACAAATAAAATCATTAAAAAATATATACAAATATAATTAAAATTAAAGCTGCAAGCAGCGTTGAGCAGGTCTTCGACGCTCCGCAGGCTGTTGTCCGCACGTCGACGTGTGTGTCTAGGTGTCTCGAGGACTCGGCCGTTGGCAAACGTGGGAAGTTTCAGGCCGATCGGACAATGTCTTTGAGTTACAGCAGTAACACAAACATTGTGTTTGATGGCGAAGGATCTGTCGCCATGGCAACGGAATTTGATGACACCCCATAATATGCTTAGATGTGTTGAGGGCCGCATCTTTATCAAACCTGTGAAGTTTTGTGCCATTTGGAGCATGTTAACTGGAGTTATGAGAAAACCGTGTTTGACCATTTTGTTACCATAGCAACGACATTTGAAGAGTTTTGTTTGGACCATTTTCCATTGAATTACAACTTCGTATTTTTTTGCGAGCGATGCGTTGCCATGGAAACGGCATATGATGACATCCCATAATTGACATAGAGCTGTTGAGGGCCGGACCATTAATGATAGTCTGAAGTCTGGTGCTGTTTTCAGACAAACAGTCAAACAAACAGTCAGACAGACAAAACAACAAATAAACTAGGGGCCCAAAGCCTTGGCAAATAATGGGACTTGAGGGCCCTTTTTGAGGCATCAAGAGTTGCAGATATACACACACTAAAAGTCCCCGAAGGATCGATGTGTGTTATAATGATTTCGTCCTAAAATGTACTTTCGTAATAGATCCTATCTGTTATCTTTCCCCCCTGTTCTCTCCCAGGAGGCCCAGGGGCGAGAGTGCCGGCCTTACGACGCCACCCTGATGCTCCCCGTCCTCGAGACGTCCATCTCCACCATCGTAGACGGGACGAATGTGGGACGCGGCCACGGCCCGGTGGAGACGGAGGACCACATGAGGATTCAGGAGATCACCACGGCCTCTGTGGACGTCTGGCACATCCTGGAGTTCGACTACAGCCGCCTGCCACGCCAGAGCATCGGCCAGTTCCACGAGGGAGACGCCTACGTGGTGAAGTGGAAGTACATGGTCAACACCTCAGGTTAGTTCATCTCAAGTACATTTCAAAAGTTTGCAAAAAAATTATCTCGGTGTTATAAAGTGTAATTGAACTGTGCCTGCGGGTATTTATGTATTAGTATGTGCAATTATTATTTCATTTTTTGTTTGGCCTTATGATAACTAACATTGGATGACCATTTTAGTTTTCATTTCATATAGCACTGTAAATGCAGTTTATGTATGTTCTGTGTGTGTGAGGACCCCAGGAAGAATAGCCAATGCTCATGCGAGTGCTAATGGGGATCCTAATAAAGAATAATAATAAGTTACATGGACTCCAGCCCCTGAGTTTACTTGTCGAGGCAAATTACGACCTCGATAGTATAAAGAAAAAAATTGAGTCACTAGAGCGTATTACAAATTATAAAACAAACATACCCTGTTTAGTGAGGAGGACTGATTTTGACCGACATCAACAACAGATAAGACTTAGAAAATCTACAGTAAATCCTTTCGAGAGAAAGTTTAAACAAAGTGAATGAGTTTACAACAAAATACTTATCATTTTGTTTTAGAGATTGTAAAAGTTGACAATGATGTATTACTCGTTTGAGGAACTTTACATTCAAAAGCACCACAACATTTGAAAGCCTTAATCTTTAAAATAAACATCTTTCAGGCTTGCTCATAAATATCAGGAAGGTGAGATGTTCTTCATCTGGAAGATTCAGATAGAGTCAAATACTCAGATGAGTCATAAAAAACACATAGATAAACACGTATACAGTTTCATTTGAAATGTTTTAATTATTTTGTTGTTGTTATTCATTATGGCAAATCCCAGCTGCACCCTATGATGTCACCCCAAAAACAGTAAAAGTATATGACTGGGTTAACTAGTAAAACCTAAAACATGAAATTCTGATCATAAATCTCCTCTCAAAGTGAGGAGAGCTATTTGTTAAAGCTTCAAGGTTAAGATGTCCAGAGTGTGACAAGAGATAAACTCTGTCTCCCCCACATTAACAACAGTATTATTGACGGTTCAGAACAGTTTGTTGATTTGTTTGTGTCCCAGTGGGTCGCCGGCAGAACCCGGAGGTGAGGAGCAGCGGGCCGGGGAAGGAGCGATGCTGCTACTTCTTCTGGCAGGGCCAAAACTCCACCGTCAGCGAGAAAGGGACGTCGGCGCTGATGACGGTGGAGCTGGACGAGGAGAGAGGAGCGCAGGTACAAGAGAGGAGGCTTCTAATATAACAAAGTAAAAAGTAGACAATTCAATATTTCAGCGATTTAATGGTAATGTTTGGATGTTCGGTGTCCCTGATAAGACACAAACTAGGGCTGCACAATTAATTGAAATGTTATCGAAATCGCAATGTGGACAAAAAAAAATTGTCAACGGTGTCATTTTTTTATTTTTTAGAATAATTATTTAATAAGACATCAATTATTCTTAATGACAAAGCGTGGATCTTCTTAAAAAAATCATTATTTGAATCTATTCATCAATGATAATGATAATTTATGATGTAAAAATGCTCATTCCCATCAATATCAAGAATCAAATCCCAAATCAGTCAAATTGAATGCAATAAATATTTGTTGTAATGATTGATATTCAGATGTTACATCAATCAATTATCCAGATACCTTTATGAAGTCATTAATGGCAGTTTGTGATTTTGACGCTATTTCAGTGAAACAATGCCGTTTTCAACATTTGACAGATTTATGCTTAATTCTCTCAAAAAGTTACTGAAAGATACATTTTTGTGGATAAAAGCTGAACACTAGATAATGAAGTACTTTGTTTTAGTAGATTTCGTTAAGAATCTGACTCTTAAAGTAGTGTTTTGCATTATGTTCATCACTTGTTTTCTCTGTGTTCCAGGTCCAGGTGCAGCAGGGGAAAGAGCCTCCATGTTTCCTTCAGTGCTTCAACGGAGGGATGATCGTCCACGCTGGCAAGAGGGAGGAGGAGGAGGAGAACAATCAGAGTAAACTTTTGAAATATTTTTATTCTCCTTATGTACAGCTTTCAAAGTAAAGGAAATAAAGTCAGGTATCTTTTGTAATATACTTACAAAAAATGGGTTATGGATTTGTTAGTTTCACGTATGTCATGATTGTTTTATCATGTTTTTGTGGATGAAAGTATCTCGATGCATGGTCCTTGTCCATGATTTAAAGGGCTGTAAGAACATGTTTATGTTTAAGAACATGTATAAGGAAAGCGTAATTAGACAGTATGAAGTTGACTTTTGATTTTGTTCTGGTTTTATGTTTCAATATTTGTGACTGAAAGAATATTGCTTTAATTTGACTTTTTTATGGTTATTTCATTTTCGACTCCCTGCTCCTTTCCACCATGCGCTATAAAAAACAAAACTAAAAAACAACCAGTACATGTTCTGTTTTAAAATAACTGCCATGTGTGGAATAAATAAAATAAAGCTATATATATACTGTATAAATAAGCGATGTATGGTCTGTGTGCAGGCGATTGGCGTCTGTACTGCGTGCGGGGCGAGGTGCCGGTGGAGGGCCACCTGCTGGAGGTGGCGAGTCACTGCAGCTCTCTGCGCTCCAGAGCCTCCATGATCCTGCTCAACATCAACAAGGCCATCATCTACCTGTGGCACGGCTGCAAGACGCAGCTGCACACCCGCAGCGTGGGGAGCACGGCCGCTCACAAGATCAAAGAACAGTGAGTTGTTCATTTTATTTATTTGTATTTCATTGTACCTTTATTTAACCAGGATAGGTCTCATTGAGAAAACAAAATCAAGAGAGTCTTGGCCCAAGAATGGTAACAGCACAGTTACAGACCATTTTAAAACACACAATCACAACACAGTCATACAACAGTTAGCCAAAGCATTTATAGCCACAGCGGCTTCAAGGTCACTTGGAGTCGCTTTGAGTTTGTTTAAAGAAAGCAGCTCTCTGAGTTTCAGCTCAATTTGCAGCTGGTTCCAAGCCTCAGGAGCAGCGTAACTGAACCTCTTCCCCAGTTCAGTACGGACTTTTGGAACCATCATTAGGAAAGGTTAGAAGGAGATTTTAGATAATATGTGCGAAAACAGTCACTCTTTTTATCATGTCATACAGAGTCTGGCTCAGAACAATATCCAATCGCCTGTTGGGACGCAATTTAATGGGCTACTATGAGCTACAATATTTGTAAATATTATTCTGAATGAACTGCATAGATGTCCCAGCCTTCACAATGTACCCTACGCACTTAATAAAATATCTTTGTTTTGTACAGGTCCTCTTTAAAATCCCCCTATGATCACTTTAAACATATCATTCAATGATAATGAGAATAATAATGCAAAAATGATCAATCCTTCCAATATCGTAAATCATATCGTATGTGAAATATGATTTACTAACACTAAGGAGAGATGGTGACTTTACACTGCACTAGAGAGAAGAAGGAGGTTTTCCAGAATCATATAATGTACAACACTTGATACTGTCTGAAGGCATTTGGCAAACATATGAAACGATGTCCATGTGCTCCTCTGTCTTTGTCGGCTTTATAGGGTTATAATTATCACAACTGGTCGGTGGTGGATGTTTTTAGTTGAAACATCATTACATTTTCTTGTGCACAGATTATATTGTGTTTCTCATTCCTCAGGTGTCCTCTGGAGGCGGGGCTTCACAGCAGCAGCAAGGTGACGATCCATGAGTGTGACGAGGGGGCGGAGCCTCAGGGCTTCTGGGAGGCTCTGAGGAGAAAAGACAGGAAGGCCTACGACTGCATGCTGCAAGGTAACTACGTCATCTGATTACTTAATAATATACACTTGTAGATTCACTCTCAGCTCAAACACAGCTAGAACAGTTCTATTTTGACATAAATTCAATCGATCATACATTTTGAAACTTCAATTTGGCCAATTCAAGTTATGGAGGTTGAAATGTAAACATTTAAATGGCCTCCAATGTGGCTGGATACTATTTAAAAGAGTGCACTTAACATATTGTATCATTATGAAAAAAATAGTTGTTGTGTTATATTTCTTTTCTGAGATTAACAGCTTTTATTTATAAACATTTTTAACAATAAAAGCCAAACGTCTCAAATCGCCTACCCTAAACACACAGGGCAACATTAAACAACAGGGGAATGGAGAACTTAAAAAGAAATAAACAAGACCAAGTATTTAATTAAAGCTTTGGTAGTTAACCATTGTTTTTACATCCATGACTAAAATACTACATGTAACATGCAATATAGATCCAGAACTCTGTGCTGCATTTGTCCGGTGAAACCTTGATGATTGATTTATCTTTTGATTTCCCTTTTCAGACCCGGGTAAATTCAACTTCACCCCGAGGCTTTTCCAGCTGAGCAGCACATCTGGAGAGTTTGTGGCGAATGAGTTCTTCCACCTGTCCAGAGCTCCAGAGCTGGTCAGCTCCCTGCCCTTCCTGCAGGAAGACCTGTACAACGCTCCACAGCAACCTGGTGAGCCGGCACACACACCAACAGGAAACCAGGGATGGAGTTAAGATAAGAAGATAAGACAGGGTCCCCGTGGATCCTTAAAAAGTCTTAAAAGTCATTTCTTTTTTGATATTCAAGGTCTAAAAAGGTCTGGAATTTTAGGAGGGGAGGTTTTACATTGTATCTGGGGCAGAATGAATGAGTGTGCAGAGGGGACGTTGGTTTCCATTGGTCTACTCCTGCCATAACATTCTGTTTTTGTTTGCCATGTTGGGTAATGCACACTGAATACTTCTCGTTATTCAAATGCAATACAACTCAGTAACGGTTTATACTGTTGTCTAGTTCATCGATTTTTTTGTATTGGTATTATTTTTTCCTTTTAGAGGTCTTAAAAAGGTCTTAAAAGTCATTACATTTGTACTTGTGCAGATACCTATTTAAGCACTTTAAATAATCTATTTATTTAATAGTGTTTTAGCACTTCCGGGTTCCCTCTTCTCAAAGTCAAGGGTTTTCTGAATGAGTTTTTGGTTTGAAGCCTGAAATTAAGTCTGTGGTAACAAGCTGAAGAGACACTTTGTTCTACGACATAACATATGTCAGTAAATAATCTAAAAATGGCTTTTTCAACAAGTGAGTCACTAGAGCGTATTGCAAATTAAAAAAACATACATACAATGTAGAACTAATTTATTGAGGACCGATTTTGGCAGACATATATCAACAACAAATAAGACTTAGAACATCTACAGTAGATCCCCTCGAGAGGAAGTTTAAACAAAGTGAACAAGTTTCAAGGTTAAGATTTGTGACAAGAGATAAACTCTGTCTCTCCCGCAACATTATTATTGACAGTTCAAGAGTTTGTTGATTCTTTTTGTCTCGTATGTGTGACATAAAATACGACAGTGAATAATCTAAAAATGGCATTTGCCAACAAGTGACTAGATGAGCCTGCTAAATGTCATCATGCCGATAATTAGCCGTCTTTAGCTTAGCGGTGGAGACGTGATTTGTGTGTGGTGTGACCATGTCTTGTGCTGACAGATATCATGCAGTAATAAACCCGTTCCTCTCCCTGACAGCGCTGTTCCTGGTGGATAACCTCCACGAGGTGTACCTGTGGCAGGGCTGGTGGCCGCAGGACAGCGAGAGCACCGGCTCGGCTCGTTTCCGTTGGGATGCCGACAGAAAGTGCGCCATGGAGACGGTGCTGCAGTACTGCAAAGGTAAGAAAGTCAATGAAATAAATGCTGTGGGAACGAGATATCTAATATATTATAATATTATGTTTCGATACTTCAAATTCCTCATATGAAATGTGCAGGGCTACAGTCATTCTCATTGTGTGTTCGTGTTGTTTTTTGATTGTTTGTGAATCCTCTGTCAAGCATTCGTTCATGGTTTGTACTGAAGTATCGTGTTTTCCCTTCCTGCAGAGAAGAACGAGAAGAAGCCTCAGAAGTCGTATCTGATCCACGCCGGACTGGAGCCGCTCACCTTCACCAACATGTTCCCCAGCTGGGAGCACCGAGAGGATGTGGCCGAGATCACAGAGAGGGTACACACACACACACACACACACACCCACACACACATACACACACACACTTCACACAGGTGATTATATTTACTATGAGGGCCGCCAATAACCATGGGACCCAACTAATTCAACCCATAATTGTTCACAAAATAATAAATCATAATAATATATACAAAGACCAATAACCGAGTATAACCAACCAAAAAACATGTATTAAATCTACAACACAAAGTACCACTTTCTGACATTCATGGCTCTAACAACACTTAATTAAAAACATAAATTGTATATAAGAAGCCTCGATGTACGCATTTTGCTGTTACATTAAAGCATGGCAACAGTAAAGGCAGAAAATACACATAAAACCTGAACATGGGCATAATATTTCCTCTTTAATTAACATAATGAAAGCAGGGCTTTTTCTACACTGTGCTATAAATACATTTACTTAAATGAAAGATCTGAGCACTTCCTCCACCTCTGAATATAACATAATGCATTAAAATCAAATCCAGCACCAGACACTTTGTACGCTGCTATGGACAGTCTTGCACTAATGTACATTCTCAAAGATATTGAAGTGACCGTTATTTTTGTATATATTGATTGTTGTGCTTTTATTTAGGTCTTAATGTGTGCATATGTATAAATGTGTCTGTTGATTGTGTGTATATATAGGTATATACATATTTGCATACATATATATTTTTGTATTCGGCATTGTGGGAAGCGGTATTTGGATCTCTCTGTCTGTCCACACAAACTGAAAGATTGACAATTAAGTTGACTTTGACTTTGAAAGGACTTGATGCAGTGATTTGTGCCTGCAGGAGGCGGAGGTGTGTCACCAGATCATCCTGGTGGAGGACGTGTTGGCGCGGCTCTGTCAGAACACCTTCCCCCTCGCCCAGCTGCAGGCCCGGCCCCTCCCTGAAGGAGTGGACCCCCTCCGGCTGGAGATATACCTCTCGGACCAGGACTTTGAGGTCAGAAAGCCTCCTGAAAACCTGCTGCACCAAACCTGATTTACTTTTTTGTTTATGATTTCCAGGCAGGGTTACATATAGGGCTGCATGACTTGAAATTGAAATTGAAATTATTTGAACTGAAACTGCAATTGCAATATGATTCACACTGTTGTGATGACTCTTTATTATTCAGCTGTGTATTTGATAGGAAGCCAAAAAAACATCAAGATATTTCCAGAAGCTGCTCCATCCAGCAGACATACATGTAGAGCAGGGGTGTCCAAACCTCGGCCCGGGGGCCAAATGCGGCCCGCGGACCATTTTGAAACGGCCCTCAGCAAATTCAAAAAGTATAATGAAATACGGCCCACAAATGAAACTTGTGCTTGTCTTGTATTGTACTTCTTAAATATATATGTTCAAATATATTACACAGTATTCATGTGTTAAGAAGCCCAATTTTCAAATAACTTCAGTCAATTACATTTGGAAACATGTTCTAACAACTCTAAGTTGATTAGAAAATAACTTATTTACAGAACACGCTTGAAATAAACTCTTCATATTACCTCTTATGATAATCAATCTGAGGCTTCTGTTTTAAGGGATGAGCTGCCAACAAAATAAATGAAACCCCATGGAGAGCTGTGTGCTGTTTTTTTCTTAAGCATTTTCAAGTATCAATAATAATTTACCTACATTGGATTGACTTTTCCAACTTATAACATAACGTATGGCAGAGTTGGGTGTAACGCGCTACTTTTATAATTTAGTAATCACAGTTTAGTAGTTACTAACATTGCTCCGACACGCGTTACTTCGTTACTTACTAAAATCAGTCGTAATCAAACCTCAACAAACACCTGCAAAGAACACATGCTAAGGTGAAGCTAACGCACAGCTATTAGTTGTTTGTTTATATCACTGGTCTGTTCTTCTTCTCTGTTTTCCGGTTGTTGCCTGTTTTGAATGACGAATACACACTACCGCCGCCTGCTGGTAAGGAGAGTTATTGCCACTCACGCATGCGCAGTTCGTACGTGCTCGGCTGAAGTCTTTGCGGTGTCTGGTTCCAGTGCAACACATGGCCAACACGCAGGAGAACACGCCGACGCAACAGCGTGAGCAGAGATAGACTGCGCAAAATATACAGATAGCAGGAGACAGAGGACAGCCATGGTCAGATAGGAAAACATTCAGGAGCTATTCTTTCACACAGTGACGTCACGAGCTACCCACAATGCAACACGCGCCATATATATATATATATATATATATATATATATAAATACGCCATTTTCCTGGAGGTGCTAATATCCTGGAAGTGCTAATATAAACAGCTAGCTAACGTAGCCAGGCAGAGCGCACTAAGTTTTTTTTCTGAATTAACGACCGAAGAAATCGCTGCATGTCTTCGGATTACATCTCTGGACTTGAGGGGTGTGTTTTAGGTCGTTACCAGCGTAAACTAGAGCTGTGTGGGTTGTCGGATTGCCCTTACAGACTGCATCGATTTTGGCTGCATCTACGTCTAATTTCTGGAAACACCAGGTGAATACCCCACTTGTCACAATAATATTATCATGCCATTGCATATATGTGGTATTTTAGAGTTGACTAGATATTGATTAAGGCAATAGACTATGATATTCAGTACAGGAAGCTTAGCAACACCTCGACGGTGTACGGCTGCTTGCACCTCGCGTAAAACGGCGGATACCGGAAGTACGGTGTCGCGCTCGGCCCAATACCGTATGTGTGTGTGAAAGAATCTGGATCAGTCTTATGCGATAATGGAAACTGAACTAAAGAGAACATTTGAAACTTTAGCAGTCTGCGTGATCTGCCTGCAGGGAGGGGCGGGCCGGCCCTGCGAGTAAAGTAACTCGTTACTTTATGTAGAGAGTAACGAAGTAGTGTAATATATTACTTTTTTTTAAAAGTAATATGTAATATTCCTTTTTTTTTTAGTAACGACCCCATCTCTGCTTATGAGGCAAAATACCTCTAGTGAGTGGCCCAGCCCTTCGTATATTTGTCTGTATGTGGCCCTCGGTGAAAAACGTTTGAACACCCCTGCTGTAGACTGATATGAAGCAGTAAATAACAACAGGACTTATTCCTCATTGTAGGTAATATTTGAAATATGCAAAGGTTGATTTTTCCATCAAATCTCCAACTTCCTCTTCATAACATCCATCCTAACCCCATCTAACTCTCACTTCACAGAGCGAGTTGTAGGTGGATCAGGTAAGAAGAGACATTTGTGTGATTCAGGCGACCTCTCTTCTCTACGGCACGTCAGCACTGTGTTTCTTTTCTTAATATTTAATATTCACGTGGTTTGACACCTCTGTTTCTGTTTCACTCCTGTTTCACTGCTGTCTCCTCAGTGTGGGTCTGGTTGGGGGGGAAGTTTAGCGCTTGGCTGCACGATTACGTCTGAAACGATCCTCCTGATTATTCTATTAGATCAAATCCAGTCAGTCGAGACCTTCAACAGCAGCCGTCAAAAACCATTCAGGATGTTCAACGGATATACAATGACACATGAGACACACTCACATCCTACTCCTGCTAGGGACAGCAACATTAGAAACTACACATATATATTTAAAGTATTAAATATATTTGTTATGGTCATACTTATTACAGCCATGATTTGAAAATATGAATTCCTTTTTTGTACAAAGTGACTCATAGACTTGAAACCAGTTTTTAATATTACTCATTTGACAGAAACATTTATTTCAGCATCTATTTTGATAACAGATTCATTGCCATTCATCAGCAGTAACACAGACAATTGTTCAGATTTATATTTTATATATTCGTTTGTGATATCCTTTCGGGTTTTACAATGACTGTTGAGGAAATATAAATGGTTATTTATGTAGATAAAATTATAGTTTCAGTCGTATAAATAGAAATGTGTCATTAACTTGTTGTTTTCAGTAGGATAAGTTGTATATTTAAAATGTATTATTCAAGTAGAAATTGACCTCCATATAAACCTCAATGGTTAAAGATTGATTGAACAGTTTTCAACACACATTTGAGTGTGTTAACAAACGTTTTAAAACACCTTTTGTGCACCTTTCGTGATAATTGAGACATTTAATTGTGCAGCCATTGTTCCTCTTCACTACCTTCGACTACACCACACTCTTCTGCTAATGCTACTCATCTCTTCTCTCACACACACACACACACAAACACACACACACACACACACACACACACACACACACACACACCTGAGAGTCTTTCCCCTTCGTTTGAATAAATGCACTCATGATTCACCATCAGCTGCTCTCAGTCTGACTCACTGTTTGTCTTTGGAGCACAAAATGGAGGCATGAAACAACTAAACTTCCCTTGTAACAACCCACACAGCGATACATGTATATATCATTAACAAGAAAGCAGTGTGTTTTCTCTCAAATAGCCCAGTATCGACCAAACAGACAGTATATTATGATACAAACTACGAGTAATCAGCAAATATATGAACCAAATTAGTCTGATATGCAGAATGTATTGCATTATTGACCAGTAGGAATATGTATTTTACACTTTAATATACGTAATACAGTTTTAAAATTGACATCTAACTGTGATAGAACCAAGAAAACTATATTTAAGTCCTAAGACCTTAAGCGGGTAATATTTCTTGGAAAATTCACAGCCGCTTACATTTGAATCAAACGTAGATGACAATAAGACTTTCTATCGTAGAGAATATTTAAAAAGAAATGTGTACCCTTGACGTATGGAATCATTCTGAAAAGTTTTAAAGGCTTATAAGCACGAAATGTAAAGAGATTAACAACATGTGCCGTATTTGAAAGACTCTTATTTACCTGGTCTTACCTTATTAGCACTTTGAGTTTTTTGAAAAGTGCGCTTATAAATAAAATTGGTTATTATTATCTGAGGCAGAAGAAAAAGAATCCATTACATTTGCTGGTTTTTTTCTCCAGAAGACCAATTTTGAAAGCTCCACAGATGTTATCAGTTACAAGAAACAACACTTTCCGTTAAAACAGTACATGAAGTGAAATGTGTGTGTCCTGATGAATTACCTGCTGTCTCTACTTCTATTTGCAGAAGGCTTTGGAGATGAAGAGAGAGGAATATGAAAGTTTACCAGGGTGGAAGCAAGTGAACATAAAGAAGGCCAGAGGATTATTTTAAGAAAGTTTTTTAAATCAAAGATGGAAGCAGCGGATAAAAACTGGCCCGTTGAGATGGAGACGGAGACGGAGACACAGGAAATGTCACATGAACCTGTTTTGATGGAAACACGAGAGGACATTGGGATGGAAAGTACCGGAATCTGAAGAACACAAAGGCCGACACTCGCCTTGCTTATAGTCATGTTTCACCTTTAAACTTTGTCATTACGTAACAGAAATTCATTTTAAGAGAAAGTGGAAAAATAAACGTTGCTTCGGTTCATGCACGGTGTTTTGGAGTCCCCTCCAAAGTCAGGATTTAAGAATGAAAATGTGCACATAGTACGCTTGGTGTCAGAGTGCCATGCTGTGTATGTATGTGTGTGTGCGGCTGTATATAATGTTTGTGTGTAATGTGTGTTTGTGTACGTGTGTAAAAACAAATCCCGTCACGTCAGATGTTGTGGGTAAAGGTTGTTTTCTTTCTTTTCTGTCCGGATGCTGTCTGACCACGTAGGATCTCAAGTTGCTCCATTGTGTTAAAACTGCTGAGTCGTGACCCACCGAGATGTCAGAGTTGTAATTTTAAAGGTTTGACGAGGAAGAGAAACAGCAGCTCTGAATGTATAGTGCCTTGCTTTTTGTGTACAGTTTATATACAGAAATTCTAGTCTGCATTTTTAAAGACTTTCTTTGTGATATAAGACATAGTGAATTAAATCACAATAATGATCAACTCGAAAACATGTCGTCCTGTGTCTCTGGATGCAAACATTTTAACACTTTCATTATTTTATCTAAACATTACATTACATTTCATTTAGCTGACACTTTTATCCAAAGCGACTTACAATAAGTGCGTTCGACCAGGAAGACACAACCTAGAAGAAAACAGAATCATAAAGTACATCAGGTTTCATAGAGCCAACACATTTCAAGTGCTACTCAACTGGCTTTAGATAAGCCAGTCCTTTATTAGTATATAAGTGCTTTGTTAGTATCTAAGTGCGTTTTTGTTTTTTTATTGCTCGGTTTATAGCAAGTGATTAAATGGATCACTTGCTATTTTCTACATAACATCCATATTAAACTGTTATATCACCCATATTACACATTGATACACCCCTATTACAGCATTATTGCACCTGCATTACACCCATGTTACACCATTATTACACCGTACAGTACACCGACTGTAATTACACCCCTAATATACCCATATTATACTGCTATCACATCCACATTACACATTAATAAACCTGCCATTATACCCATGTTAAACTATTATTACACACATATTATACACATGTTACACTGTTATTTTACCCATATAACACCCATGTCACAGCGATATTACACCCATATTACGCTGTTATTACGGTGTTTTTGTGGCTCTAAATTAGCTTGAGTTTTACTTAATGATATCACTATGCTCGGGAAGTAAACAACGGAGTCCAATGGAGGTGTTTCAGGCGGGCGGGGGGGAGTGTGAGAGAGAGAAACTCCCTCTGGAGGGAACTTTTGGATTTAAGCCTTTGCAGACCATTTACATGCACAGCAATCTTTACACCACAGGAAAAGGAAAACCTAAAAAACGATAATACAGCCTCTTTAAAATACCCCTCTTATAATTTGTGCACATTTATGAGCTAGAGAAACAAGCTATCTTTGATTCTGAGGGACTGTACCCACATCAAAAACATGTTGTGGGTTTCATCATGCAACGATAAACTGTGTGAGGACACAAGACATACTGTAATACTAGAAAGATTCACTACAACTTTAAACACTCTCTCTCATTCAGCAGAGGGTCCAAAGTCTAGCGGTTATTCACAGAACAGCACAGTGTGTTCCTGCCAGGTAAACCGACTGTTGGCATCCATGACAGCTGAGAATTGATTGATTGATTGAAAAGTTTATTAACAGCTTGTATATTGGGTACAGTACAGTACAGCTCAAAACATACAATTGTTAAGGGGATGCAGACCAGAGAAAGACTTTCGTCTTGTTTACATCAGGGTCCCCCATTTCCAATTCATCATATCATTTAAGACATATAAGACATATTTGACATACAGATGGCTTATTTACAATTTACATACAGGTGTTTTTTTGCATACAGATTGCTTGTTTACAATTTTCATTTTAGATTTCGTTCTAATACATCCTAACCGGACATTTAAGACATACCAAGTCTACAGATATACAGTTAGTAACAGAGTCTAAAATGCGAGTATATACATAGATGGGGGGGGGAAGCTGTCCATTGAACGACAGGTTGAGATTTGTACCATTACCGGGGCCAGTTTTGCAATGCTCTCCCCCGAAGGTGCTCTTTAAGAGAGGTTTTGAAGGTAAGTATAGTTTTACTTTCCTTTACAGTTGTGGGAAGAGCGTTCCACCTTGATGTGGCATAATTGCGAAACGTGTATTCCCCCTTTTTTGTGCCAAATCTGGGTTTCACATGATTTGTGGAGCTCCCTCTGGTGTTATGATCATGGTATTCCTTGACCTTTGGGAAGAATTTTGACATGTACATGGGTACCATAGAGGTGTAGTGGATCTTGTAGACCAGGCCCATTGCAAGTAGCTGTACTCTGTCGTCTACTCTAAGCCATCCTAGGTTGTCAAAGTGGGCAGAGGTGAGGTGGGTTCTAGATGAAAGGTCAAGCAGTAGTCTGACCAGTTTATTTTGCGATGTTTGAAGTTTTATTTTTAGCGCCTTGGAGGTGCTATGGTACCATGACGTGCAAGCATAGTCATAGTACCCTTGAATGAGTGCTCCTGCCAGAGTTTTCAGGGTGTGTTTGTTAATAAGACACATAAAAGACATTGAAGCTAACTGTGGACTATTTCTCAAACTAAAGGTAAGTCAAATGTAGTAATACTAGAAAATGTGATGCCTGCAAGCAATGAGTGGAATATGTGGGTCCTCCTCTGAATAAATGTTTCAGGCGTGAAATGAAATTTTGGATTAAAATGTTCAATAACAGGAATGCTATTAGTACACTTGACATGGACACATTCAAAAACACTTGGTAGGGATACATATGGTTGATATAATTCATTATTCTTCCTATTCTCAATGAATCCCAGAAAGAAAGACCAATTGAAGACACTATTCATTCAAATCGCGATATGAATATATTGTGCGGTGTTCATTAACTGCTTAGCAACAGCTTAGGTAGTTTTCAGGTAATGCTAATCAAACAAGTAGATTTTCTTCTCACAATAGCACACATTTAGATGATTATTCACAGAAGGATGAATGATAGAAATGTCCTTTAAACTAGGAAAGATTGCTGCAATTCATTGGTTAGTTTTTAAAAGCTTTTGGATGATGGATGTTGGCACAGAGGGATAAGATGTACAGTAACAAGCCCCCAGGAGCGTGTCATAAGGCACTTTTTTCACAAGAGGGCAGTATAATGCTAACATCTGAGTATCACTTGTACTTAGATAAGGCAGGATGGACTCTGGAGTTGTAGGCTACGTGACTTATATTGTGTCTTGGTTCATACTGCAGCCACAAATGATGTGATTTTAAAAGCTTTCCTAAAATTTTTTAGGCATTATCTCATTCAATTATGTATATATAAAATAATCAAAAGTCAAATGTGTTTCAGTGTATGGATATTGCGATCCAACACCTGTTGCAAGTTTATAATGTCACTTACTTGTTAAGGATGCGCAGTGATGCCTTTATAAGTGTGGCAAGACAAATAAGCTTAAACTCTTAAACCAGTGGTTCTCAAAGTGGGGGGGGCGCGCCCACCCCTGGGGGGCGCAGAGGCATTCCAGAGACCAGGAGGAAAAATGGTTATATAAACAAAAAATCATATTTTGAAAAATTATTGATTCGAAAATAATATGATGCAGTACAGTACTATTACGTCTGGGTCTCTGTGTTTCATTAAAGCTCGGCTCTGTGTGTGTGTGTGTGTGTGTGTGTGTGTGTGTGTGTGTGTGTGTGTGTGTGTGTGTGTGTGTGTGTGTGTGTGTGTGTGTGTGTGTGTGTGTGTGTGTGTGTGTGTGTGGTGTGTGTGTGTGTGTGTGTGTGTGTGTGTGTGTGTGTGTGTGTGTGTGTGTGTGTGTGTGTGTGTGTGTGTGTGTGTGTGTGTGTGTGTGTGTGGTGTGTGTGTGGTGGTGTGTGTGTGTGTGTGTGTGTGTGTGTGTGTGTGTGTGTGTGGAACGAAACATTTTGTGCGCGCGAGAGAGAGAGAGAGCGCGCACCGGTACCGGAGATGGTTGTTGTTAGCTTCTGGTGCTAGCGAGCTACACTAATGGATATAAGGAGTTTTTTCAACAACAAAGTGGAGGAGAGTCCTCTCCTGTCAGACTGAGAGACTCAGTGAGCTAAAGGACTCTCTCAGTGTTATCTCAGTGGGTCTCAAAAATGTTGGTCACCATTAATGTAAACAATTATTTCCAAGGCACACATTTATATGATCATTATAGTTATAAAAAAATAAGAGAATACATGAAAAACAGCTATGAAATACTATATGACAGTAAAACAAGAATAAAGTTTCAAAGGGTGATTTGTAAAATATCCATAAAGAAAAAGTAAATCTGTTTACAGTTCTGTTTCAAATGGGTGTTGAGAGAGGTATCCATAGATCTCTTCATTTTGCTCTCAAAGTGCACCAGATTGATGCTTTTAACTTCAATATTTAAAAATAAATCTTCCCGGGGGAGCATGCCCCCGGACCCCACTAGAGGAGGTTAGGTCCCCCCTATGTGAGGTCCACACACCACCTATAAAAATAGCACTTGACCCCTGCTTACACCTATATGCCGTGAGCTGATTATCGAGCCTTCATTGTAACAGTTGCGGGTACATTGTGTATATGCATGGGGGTTGTTGCAGTAGAACATTCCACTGTAGCGACCGGTACATTAATGGGAAACCCTAAATGTTTGAGCACCCTCTATGAAACGTCAAGCTACCCCACAGCACCCCCAAAACAAATATCTGGCGCCGCCACTGAGCCTGACTTGTGTTGGGGGGGCCCGACTTTTTTTTTTCTCCAAAGGGGGGGCCTGACAGAAAAAGTTTGAGAACCACTGTCTTAAACTAATATATAAGCTGTTTTTTTCTTTAAGTTTAAGGAAGTCAAACCACACATCCTGTCTGTCCTATCAGCTGTTGTGAGGCTTTTATTGTGAAAGAGCCTTAGCTTCCTGTTTCACTGTTTACTGACATTAGCATGACTTTCGGACCTGATAATTATTATTATTATGGGATTAGGATAAATTAAATCAACTTTAAGCTAAATAAAAGATGATCAAATCTGGTGGAAATATTTAAAATAGGCTTTTCTTTTAGCCCTACCTCAAAGCAGCATGAGCTGAATAAAAAGGTTGTAATTGTGTCCCAAAGTTTAATAAACAGTAAAACATTGAAACATGTCAGAAAAATAAATAAAGCTAACAGCAGACGTCAGGGTAGCATTTTATAAATCCCACCATACTGTAGGCTATACCGGTCTAAATGTTTTCACTTTGGTCTATTTATGTAATATAAAGTATAACTTATCTATAACAGAGCCAAGATCTCTGGATGACTTTAATAAACTTCTGAATTGAATTAAAAAACAAGTGTAAACAACAGTGCAGTACGTCCAGCTAGCTAGTTAGCGTCACATATTTATCCGTATTATTTAACGAAAATGTACGTTGTAATGCCCCTTGGGTTTGACCTCTATGGGTTTGACGTGTGTGACGTAAGTTAACGTTTCTTTCTTTACGTTACCTGCGTTGGTTACGTACTTTAAGACGCTGCTAATATTAACTTAGCATCACAGGAATTCAAACCATGCACTGCTATTAATTTGGATCATGTACCAGAGTGTAGGAATACTCTGTTACAAGTAAAAGTCCTGCATTCAAAAGGTTACTCAAGTAGAAGTACAAAAGTCAAAATATACTTAAAGTACCAAAAGTCAAAATAGTCATTGTACAGATTGGCCCATTTCAGAATAATATATATGATATGTTTTATAATTATTGATCATTAAAGTGTTATCAAAGCTGGTAAAGGTGCAGGTAGTTTGAATGACTTTGTATACTGCAGGGTAGCTTGTGAATTTCAGCACACAGCTGGTGCAGCTGCATCCTATGTCTTTATAAAGTCAATAAGCCTACCTCGTTATCACTACTTTATTTTATGTAACAATAGATTTAGGGATATACATTTGTAACGTTTTTCCTTTTCTGTCCTTTTTCCTAAAACTTGGGGCATAAATCCAAGTTAGAAGTTGATACATGAGAGAAAGAAGGCACAATCTTAAGTGATAGAGCAACTGCTGTTTTGTGAAATATTGGACAAATATGTATCTCAACAAACAACCAGTATTTGGTTAATCTGCTAACATCTCAGAGACATCTGGCATGCTTCAAAAGGCCCAAACAACTCATGTAATGGTTTAATCTTTAAAATCAGAATGTATTTTACAGCTGCTATGGACAGTCTTGCACAAATGTACATTCTCAAAGATATTGAAGTGACTATTGTGTTGTATATATTGATTGTTGTGCTTTAATTTAGGTCTTAATGTGTGCATATGTATAAATGTGTCTGTTGATTGTGTATATGTAGGTATATGTCACATCTTTTTATATATATTTATTTTTGTATTCAGGATTGTGGGAAACTGTATTTTGATAATAATAATAATAATAATTCATTTATTTTATATAGGCGCCTTTCAAGGCTCTCAAGGTCGCCGTACAAACACATAAAAAACAAGATACACAATACCTAACACCAGCATAAGAAACATAAACAAGACAATGCAACAAATCAAATAAATAAAACAGAGGATGTGTGATGGATAATGATCAGGGTGGATATGCGAGTGTGAAGAGATATGTTTTAAATCTTTTCCCAGAAGAGATGTCCTCCCAGGTCCGACTGCGGCTGCTGCCCAGAGCCAGATGCATGTTCGACGAGCCGCTCCAGGTGAAGGTGGCCGGGCTGAGGTCCAGACAGGAGGTCACCCTGAGAGCCAGAGCCACGGACGAGAAGGGAGTGATGTTCAGCTCCATGGCCACATACAAGGCTGATGGGAGCGGGGAGGTGGAACTGCAGAGAGACCCCTCCCTCAGCAAGGCAAGGCAGGCAAGTTTATTTATATAGCACTTTTCAACACAAGGCAATTCAAAGTGCTTTACAAAAAATGAAAGAGATTAAGAAAATGGCATTTAAAATCAGTCATTAAAAAGAAAAGCTAATAAAATAAACATTAAAAGAAAAAATACATGGATACAAGTTACAGTGCTGTCAATTAAACATTAAAAGAAAAAAGTACATGGATAAAAGTTACAGTGCAGTCTAAGATATGAATAGTTCAATTAAAAGCAGCGACAAAAAGAAAAGTCTTCAGCCTGGATTTAAAAGTAGTCAGAGTTGCAGCGGACCTGCAGGTTTCTGGGAGTTTGTTCCAGATATTTGGAGCATAATAACTGAACGCTGCTTTACCATGTTTAGTTCTGACTCTGGGGACAGAAAGCTGACCAGTCCCTGAAGACCTGAGAGATCTGGATGGTTCATAATTTAGCAGGAGGTCAGAAATGTATTTTGGGCCTAAACCATTCAGTGCTTTATAAACCAGCAGCAGTATTTTGAAATCTATTCTGTGACACACAGGAAGCCAGTGTAAAGACTTCAGAACAGGAGTGATGTGATCCACTTTCTTAGTGTTAGTGAGGACTCGAGCAGCAGCGTTCTGAATTAGCTGCAGCTTCCTAATAGATTTTTTAGTGAGACCTGTGAAGACACCATTGCAGTAGTCCAGTCTACTGAAGATAAAAGCATGGACAAGTTTTTCCAAATCCTGCTGTGACATTAGTCTTTTAATCCTAGATATATTCTTTAGGTGATAGTAGGCTGATTTAGTAACAGTTTTAATGTGACTGTTGAAACTCAGGTCAGAGTCCATGACTACACCTAGATTTCTGGCTTTATCTGTTGTTTTGAACATTGCACACTGAAGCTCAGCGCTAACTTTTATACGTTCTGCCTTGGCTCCAAAAACCATTACCTCAGTTTTATCTTTGTTTAATTGGAGAAAGTTCTGACACATCCAGTCATTGATTTGTTCAATGCACTTACTCAGTGTTTGAATTGGAGCATAGTCTCCTGGTGAAATTGTTACGTAAATTTGTGTGTCATCTGCATAGCTATGGTAACTTATTTTGTTGTTCTTCATTATCTGAGCCAGTGGTAGCATGTAGATGTTAAAGAGAAGAGGCCCCAAGATGGAGCCTTGAGGAACCCCACATGTCATATTTGTCAACTCAGATGTGTATTTACCTATAGAAACAAAGTTGTTTCTGTCCTTTAAGTAGGATTCAAACCAATTCAGAACTGTTTCCGAAAGTCCCACCCAGTTCTCCAGTCGGTCTAGTAATATGCTGTGGTCAACAGTGTCAAACGCAGCACTGAGATCTAATAATACTAACACTGAAGTTCTGCCACTGTCTGTGTTTAAGTGGATGTCATTAAAGACCTTTACAAGAGCAGTCTCAGTGCTGTGGTTTGGACGAAAGCCTGACTGGAACACATCAAAACAGTCATTTAAATGCAAGAAATTACTCAACTGTTGAAAAACAACTTTTTCAATGATTTTACCTAGAAATGGGAGGTTTGATATGGGCCTGTAATTGTTCATTACTGAAGCATCTAGATTATTCTTTTTTAAGAGCGGTTTAATGACTGCAGTTTTCAGGGCCTGTGGAAAAATACCTGAGTGAAGAGATTTGTTTACTATATGAAGTAGATCTGAGGCCATGCAAGGCAAAACATCTTTGAAAAATCCTGTTGGAATAATATCAAGGCAGCAGGAGGAGGATTTCAGAAGTTGAATAATGTCCTCTAGGTTTTTATCATTAATCTGATGGAATTGTGTCATGATGTCTGAATTGATGTTAAGTGGAGATAGGGACAACACATTTACTGTTCCTGATGCAGAGGCACTGACTGCTTGTCTGATTTTCTGAATTTTGTCAGTGAAAAAGGAGGCAAAATCATTGCACGCCCTGGTGGATAGAAATTCAGAGGCTACTGACACTGGGGGGTTAGTTAGTCTGTCGACGGTAGCAAACAAGGCACGTGCGTTGTTTTTGTTTTTGGTAATGATGTCAGAGAAGAACGATTGTCGTGCGTTTTTCAATTCCAAATTATAGAGGCCAAGTCTCTCTTTATAGATTTCAAAGTGAACCTGGAGATTTGTTTTTCGCCACCTGCGTTCAGCTTTTCGACATTCTCTTTTTTCTGTTTTCACGGTCATGGCCTTTCTCCATGGAGATATTTTCTTGCCAGACACTTCCTTTACCTTAGTTGGAGCAATGGCATCTATAACATTTTTAATTTTTGAATTAAAATGATCTACTAGCTCATTTACTGAGATGTTGGCAGGGGCAAGTGTGGAAGAGAAATTCTGAGTAAACATTTCCCTAGTGTTTTCAGTTAAATATCGCTTTGTGGTTACCTCTTTTTGAACATTTTTGTGAACAGAAATAGAGCTCTCAAAGAAAACACAGGAATGGTCAGAGAGTGCAACATCAGTCACCACAACCTTAGAGATATTCAGACCCTTTGAGATAATTAAGTCCAGAGTGTGCCCCTTATTGTGCGTGGGCTCCGTCACATGCTGAGTCAGTCCATAGCTATCAAGAACACAAAACAGTTCTTTAGCCCCTCTGTCCTGGGGGTTGTCAACATGGATGTTAAAATCACCAACAATGACTAGACGGTCAAAGTCAATACACACTATAGACAGCAGTTCAGTAAAGTCATCAAAAAAGCTTGCACAGTATTTGGGTGGTCTATAGATATTTAGGAACAGAGCTCGAGAGGAGCATTTCAGCCGGAGGGCCACAGCGGGACCTACACCGGGGTCCAGCCCATGGGCCTGCTGTGGTCCATGAGGCCAGACACCTTGCACAAAAGGTTCACAAAAATATGTTCACTGAACCCCCAGGTGGTGAAGTTCTCTGTGCACGAGGAGGAGGGCGGGATGCTGGCGGAGGCGACCAATGAGAGGCTTCTGGTTGGAGACGGGGTCATCCGGCGCCCGGTGAAAGATGGGAATATTCGTGGAGTCCTGTTTACTCCCCCAGGTTAGTCCGTTTCTCTATTCCTCCTCAAATCAAACAGTAGTGCATGGCCACAGCCTGATAAAGCTATTTCCTTTTTTCACACAAGTCCATTGTCAAACAAAAACAATTATAATGACTTCAGGAACCAATATGTTGCTGAGAGGCTGAGGTCACACACACACACACACACACACACACACACACACACACACACACACACACACACACACACACACACACACACCCACACACACACACACACACACACACACACACACACACACACACACACACCCACACACACACACACACACACACACACACCCACACACACCATGTATACATCACTTCAGGGTACATTATATTGACTTACATGCATTTCCTGGAGACTTATCCTAACCTTAACCATAACCAACACATGTCTAACCCTAAACCTATCCAAGTCTTCACCCTAAAATTAATGATTCCCCTTATGGGGACCTCCATTTTGTCCCCATAAGGGAGGCGAGTCTCCACACGTGACTGTGTAAACAGATTTAGGTCCCCACAAGTATAGTAATGCTAGGCCACACACTTTTGGTGGAGGTTTGTCGGAGAAAAGTGTGGTGTCTAGACAGTTGTGTTAAGTTAATTTATTTAGTTCAGTCCTTTTGTCTTTTGCCTTGTCTTGTGATTTCCTGTTTTATTTTGTAGTAACCTTTCCCTCTCGTTTCAGAGCATTCCTGCCCTGGTGTGTTTTTCCCACCAGTGTGATTGTCAGCCCCTCCCTTAATTGTTGCCACCTGTGTCCCCTTACCTAGTGTGTATATATAGTCTGCGTCTCCCTTTGTCTTGTGTCAGTTCGTCTTGTCTCGTCAAGCCTGCCAGTCATCCCTTGATCGTGTGAAGTATATTTTTGATAGTCATGTAGATGTTTTTTTTGGTTTAGAGTTTTTGATCCTCCAAGTGAGCGTTTTGTATTTGACCTTAATTAAAAGACCTTGTTAATTCTAATCTGTTTCTGGTGTTGTGCATTTGGGTCCTGAGCCTCGTGACATTCTTAACAGTACGAACTGACCAAAGAATGGACCCAGCCGACCCAGACAGGTTCAGAGCAGCTCTGCGCTCACAAGGCACGCTTTTGTCTCAGCATGACGATCAGCTGAAATCAATTGACCAGGGAGTGAGAGAATTGAGTGGTCGTCAAGAAAGCTTCCAAACATCTGTGAACAGCCAAGTAAACCACCTGGCAGATCAGCTTGTTCGTGTCCTTGCCCACCTGGAAGCTGGATCTCAAACTGTTTCCGCGGCTGCACCCCTGCCTGAGGCTGTGATCCAAGGACCTACTTCTTCTTCATGCTCTCGTCTCGCATCTCCAGAGAAATTCTCCGGTGACTCAGGGGACTGTCGTCCTTTTTTAGTCCAATGCGACCTGCATTATCAACATCAGCCTTCTGCTTTTCCAACAGACCAGTCTAGAATAGCTTTCATGATAACACACTTGACTGGTAGAGCAGCAGCGTGGGCTACAGCAGAATGGGCTAGAGACTCTCCCCTTTGCAGATCACTCGGACTGTTTACTGATTCCCTTAAAAAGATTTTTGATCGTACAGCGCCAGGGAGAGAAGCGGCTAAAGCTCTAGTTCAACTCAAGCAAAGAAGTCAAAGAGTGTCTGATTATGCCATAGAGTTTAGGACAATAGCAGCAGACAGTGGCTGGAATGATCTGGCCTTGCTGGACGCCTTTGTAAATGGACTTTCAGGCCTTGTCAAAGATCACTTAGTCCCATTAGATCTTCCAGAAGATTTAGACTCTGTGATTGCTCTGGCTATACGAATAGATAATAGGCTCTGGGATAGACAAAAAGAAAGAGAACATCCTGCAGTTCGTTCACCAAGCTCCAGGGGGCCTCCTCGTGGCATCCGGATGAGGGAGGATTCGTTTCCAGGGGTCTGGATCAAGCCTCCTTTGACAACGCCATCCACCACATCAGAGGAACCCATGCAACTTGGCCGAGCAAGACTTTCACTGGAGGAGCGGGAACGGCGCCTCCGCCAGGGCCTGTGTTTCTACTGCGGGCATCGTGGACACCTGATGGCCGCTTGCTCACTAAAAGACGGGGCTCCCCAGGCAAGAGGAGGGCGCTGGTGAGCCGACTAACTTCTGACTACTCTCCTCGTACGCTGACTCCTATCCAAGTAAAATTAGGTAAGAAAACCTTAACACAGAATGTTCTCATTGATTCAGGAGCAGACGAAAGTTTTATGGACTGGAATTTTGCCAAAAGCTTGAACATTGTCACCATGCCCTTAGCTCAACCTTTAAATGCCAGTGCCCTTGATGGAAGATTATTGTTTCAAGTCACTCACCACACAGAACCCGTCCAGGTTATCATAAATCACAACCACACAGAATTCATGACATTCCATTTATTCGACTCCTCACAACACCCTATGATTTTAGGCTTCCCATGGTTGAAAAGACATAACCCTCACATTGACTGGCGTTCTGGTAGGGTGAAGGGTTGGGGAAGAGAATGTAATCATACATGTTTGGTTTCACCAGGAGAAGTTGAAGGGCTGTCTGTAGGAAGGGTTACTTCAGGTAGTGAGGTGGAGACGAAGGAAGTAACTCATGACCATGCCTCTGACTTACCAGACCTGCCCAATGTTCCCTCCTGTTACCACAATCTGAGGGAGGTTTTCAGTAAGACTCGGGCCTCTACGTTGCCTCCTCATCGACCTTATGACTGTGCAATTGACTTACTACCGGGTGCCCCCATTCCCAAGGGACGTCTATACTCAATTTCTGGTCCTGAAAGACAATCTATGACGGATTACATTGACTCATCTCTGAAGGCGGGCCTCATTCGTCCATCGTCATCTCCTGCTGGCGCCGGATTTTTCTTCGTGGGTAAAAAAGACGGATCCCCTCCGACCCTGCATAGACTACGCTCCCCTGAATGATATAACGGTAAAAAACAGGTACCCTCTCCCCCTCATTTCCACTGCTTTGAACTGTTAAAAGGAGCTAAGATCTTCACTAAACTTGACTTGAGGAATGCCTATCACTTGGTCAGGATAAGGGAGGGGGACGAATGGAAGACTGGATTCAATACCCCCAGTGGCCACTATGAATACTTAGTAATGCCATTTGGGCTAACTAATGCTCCTGCTGTATTTCAGGCTCTTGTGAATGACGTGCTCAGACAATATTTGAATCATTTTGTGTTTGTCTACCTGGATGATATATTGATATTCTCTCCTGATGAAGAGTCCCATGTTCAGCATGTCCGCCAGGTCCTCCAAGGCCTTCTGGAAAACCAACTATTCGTGAAGGCGGAGAAATGTGAATTTCACAAGACCACTGTCTCATTCCTGGGCTTCATCATTGCTCCGGACCAGGTCAAGATGGATCCAAGCAAGGTCAGTGCTGTCGCAAATTGGCCCACACCCACCAACAGGAAGAAGGTACAGCAATTTCTCGGTTTTGCTAACTTCTACAGACGTTTCATAAGACATTTTAGCTCCATAGCTGCACCTCTCCACTCACTCACCTCAACCCATGTTCAGTTTTTGTGGACTCTACAGGCCGACAAAGCTTTCCAGGAATTGAAAAGACGGTTTACCTCTGCTCCTGTTCTCATCACTCCTGATTCACTACGGCAGTTTGTGGTGGAGGTGGATGCTTCCAATGATGGAGTTGGGGCTGTGTTGTCATAACGTTCAGCCAAGGACAGCAAACTTCACCCATGTGCTTTTCTGTCACGTAAGTTAACACCTGCTGAACGCAACTATGATGTAGGCAACAGAGAACTTTTGGCAGTCAAAACAGCGCTTGAGGAATGGAGACACTTTCTGGAGGGGTCAGAGCAACCATTCATAGTCTGGACGGATCATAAAAATCTTGAGTACATCCGAAAAGCTAAGAGACTGAACTCACGTCAGGCAAGATGGGCTTTGTTCTTCACTCGTTTTAACTTTTCCTTGTCATTTAGACCCGGTTCACAAAATGTCAAGCCAGATGCACTCTCTCGTGTTTTTGATCCTGAACCCTCGGCAAAGGAACCAAAGCTCATCCTTCCACTAAACTGTGTGGTTGGAGCGGTAACTTGGCCAATAGAAACAGAGGTGAAACGAGCTAACGGTGAGAGCCCGACACCTAGGGGTTGCCCCCCAAATAGGTTGTTTGTTCCTCAAACTGTGCGTCCTAAGGTCATTCAATGGGCTCACACCTCGCTGCTCACCTGCCATCCTGGGGTAAAAAAAAACATGTACGTCATCAAGCAACGGTTCTGGTGGACATCTATGGAGAAGGATGTCAAGGAGTATGTGGCCGCCTGCACCATCTGCGCCAGGAATAAGACCTCTTCCAGGCCCCAGATGGGTCTGCTCAGGCCGCTGCCTATCCCCAGTCGGCCCTGGTCCGACATCTCAGTGGATTTTGTCACCGGACTGCCAGAATCCAAAGGTAACACCACCGTCCTCACGGTGGTGGATAGATTCTCTAAAATGACACATTTTATTGCTTTGCCTAAACTGCCATCGGCCAAAGAAACGGCTGAAGTGTTGTTGCACCATGTTTGTCGTCTCCACGGTTTTCCCAAGGACATCGTGTCAGACCGGGGTCCTCAGTTTGTCTCCGGTTTCTGGAGGGAGTTTTGCAGCCTCATCGGGGCCTCTGTCAGCCTCTCTTCCGGTTACCATCCCCAATCAAATGGACAAACGGAGAGACTGAATCAAGAACTGGAAACCTGCCTCCGGTGCCTGGTGTCCCAAAACCCAGCTTCTTGGAGTAAACACCTCACGTGGGTAGAATACGCCCACAACTCATTGCCTACCTCTGCCACCGGATTGACCCCGTTCCAGTGCGTCTACGGTTACCAACCTCCCATGTTCTCAGAGACAGAGAAAGAAGTCATGGTTCCCTCGGCACACGCACTGGTCAGGCGCTGTCATGGCATTTGGGCTTCAGCACGTCGGGTCCTCCTTAGGACTTCGGCCCGCATGAAAAAAGCGGCTGATCGGCATCGCCGTCCTGCACCTGTGTACAGACCGGGTCAGAAAGTGTGGCTATCCACCAGAGACTTGCCCCTGAACGTAGTCTCTAGGAAGCTGGCACCAAGATTTGTAGGCCCATTCACTGTGGAAAAGTGTATTAACCCTGTGTCTGTTCGTTTGCGCCTGCCTAGATCACTCAGAGTCCATCCAACATTCCACGTAAGCAAACTCAAGCCGGTCAAGGAAAGCAAAATGGTTCCCGCTTCCAAGCCCCCCCCTCCTCCCAGGCTCATTGATGGAGGTCTGGTCTACACTGTCAAGCGTCTGCTGAAGGTCAGAAAACGAGGAAGGGTTCAGCAGTTTTTAGTGGACTGGGAGGGTTATGGACCGGAAGAGCGGGAATGGATCCCGTCTAGCTTCATCGTGGACCAGAACCTGATAAAGGATTTTTACAAAAGCCATCCTGAACTCGCTGGGCCGTCCGGAGCCGTCCGTAAAGGAGGGGGGTACTGTGGTGTCTAGACAGTTGTGTTAAGTTAATTTATTTAGTTCAGTCCTTTTGTCTTTTGCCTTGTCTTGTGATTTCCTGTTTTATTTTGTAGTAACCTTTCCCTCTCGTTTCAGAGCATTCCTGCCCTGGTGTGTTTTTCCCACCAGTGTGATTGTCAGCCCCTCCCTTAATTGTTGCCACCTGTGTCCCCTTACCTAGTGTGTATATATAGTCTGCGTCTCCCTTTGTCTTGTGTCAGTTCGTCTTGTCTCGTCAAGCCTGCCAGTCATCCCTTGATCGTGTGAAGTATATTTTTGATAGTCATGTAGATGTTTTTTTTGGTTTAGAGTTTTGATCCTCCAAGTGAGCGTTTTGTATTTGACCTTAATTAAAAGACCTTGTTAATTCTAATCTGTTTCTGGTGTTGTGCATTTGGGTCCTGAGCCTCGTGACATTCTTAACAAAAAGGGCCTCTCTGCTGGCCAGCTGGGGATTTGTGGTTCTGACTGTAGCGCTGTACGGCTACGATGACATGGCGAAGAACATCAAAGAGGTCCATCTGGATTATTTTGAAGAAGCAATAGCGTTTTTAAAGAAACAAGATAAGGTGAGTACAGGCCACATTTTTGAAAATCTTCACTGAAGGTGCTGAAGTTGCAAAGATGTTAGATTCTTTGCTCAGTGGCAAAAGTCCCATGTATGATTACTTACAAAATAGCTAACCTTATGGGCATCATAATAAATGCTGAAAAGCTTTTATCCAAAGTGACTTAAAGTGCATTCAACCACGAGGATACAAACTCAAAAGCAAGAATCCTGCAGTTACATTTTCTATCTATAAGCCAAACCAGATTCTACTGCATTAGCTTCACTTAAAGCCAAAGAAAGCAGCTCACAGTTTGCTTGTTTGTCCACAGGTTGGCAGTAAAGCAGTCGGTGTAATATCCATTTCTAAAAGTGGAGATCTTGCCCTATCAATAGCCTCTAACCTGCCAGATGTTGGAGTCACGGTGTGGATCAATGGCTGCTCTGCCAACACCATGTTACCCCTCTACTACAATAAGAGCCAGATCCTCCCCGCGTTAATGTTTGACCTGAGCAGGATGATTCCCACAGACTCAGGGGCCTTTAACTGCAAATATGTGATGCAAAATCCGCTGGCAGAGGAGAACAAAGCCACCCTGATCCCCATCGAACGAGCCGAGGGACGCTTCCTCTTCGTCGCTTCGGAGGACGACCTCAACTGGGACAGCAAGGCCTACATGGAGAACATGGTGGAGCGACTGCAGCGACACGGGAAGGACAACTTTGAGAGTGTGTGTTACCCCGGAGCGGGACATTACCTGGAGCCTCCGTACGGGCCCTACTGCCCCTCCAGTGTCCATGGGGTTGCAGGCAAGCCGGTCCTGTGGGGGGGGGAAGCAACGTCCCACGCAGCAGCTGAAGTCCACCTGTGGAGAAAGATCCAGGAGTTTCTCAGGACTCACCTGAGCTGTGATGCTCCGCAGACTAAAGCCAGATTATAGACAGAAATATCATCATATGATAGATAAACACACGTGTCATGTTTGATTTGATGATAGTTGAAGCACTGAGAGAAAGACATGCTTAATTTGTTGCCTTAGATTTGTAAATGTACTTATCTATGCTTTTAAGAAAGTGACATGGCTGTGTGTGGATGAGTTGAACAATTGAGTTGATTTTTTAAATCTTTTTTTATTTGATTTGAATTAAAAAATCTCGCGCCCCCCCTGTCATGCCTCAGCGCCCCCCACTTTGAGAACCACTGCTCTACATCAACAGAAAAATGTGGGATATCAAATAATTCTGGCCACTGTTTCCGTCTCTCCTGAGATGACGTTGAGAGGATATCTGTGTCTGCTGTACTTGTTGTGTCTCTCAAGATTTCATCAGATGTTGAGACGGGTACCAGCTCAAGTAAAGGGATGACTTTGATTGTTGGTTTTTCTGGAAGTTCTTCCATATCTGTCAGATTCCATAGTTCATAATTGAATTCAGGATCTTTGAATTGGAGACAGCAGTTGTAATGTAGTCCCAGTGATTCTTTAATCTGGCTCATCAAATCCTCCACTGTAGCAGGCCTCGTATTCAGGATGACCTTTCTTATATCCTCCTCCGTGAGAATGACCCTCAAGGTCATTTTCTGGTGTGCCGTCATCTTTGGAATAAACATAATGATTAGCTCATTAGTAATATGCATGTCCTCAAGAACAGTTGGTTGCCATGAAAGAAAGTTGCAAAATATGGCCATTCAGGCTTATATTTACACTCCAGTGGGTGCCATGTTGCTCAGCTTGATTGCAGCAATCACACTTGTAACTTTTAGCACAGAATATAACTCTTGAGTGTCACTATTAAATTGTCTCCAAATCTGTATGCTGGAAGAGGGAAAACATCATTCAGCTCTTTTAGTTGCACCACACACAGAGAGGGGTTAGGGCTGTCACAGAGTTCGAAAGATCTGAAATGCTCATGGTACTATGCAGTCATCGTTTTGCAGACAAACAGGATCTATGTGTTGATTGCCACAATCTGTTTGATTTGCTTAAATTCAGGGAGACCTGAGCATGAACCAACAGAGAGTATCATATCGGCACAATATCTTATTCCATCGACAAAAACTGATGATGCAACAAGAACTGTTGAAAGCTGAGGAATTCTCTGGCAGAAAACGTGTTGGACATTCTCAGGGTAAGATGTGATTGGTGCCGTAGTGACCTTGTCCATTTCAACTGAGGGCTTGAAAAATGAACTTGTGTCCAAATAGTAAGCCATCATCTTTTGATGCTTTACAGCCAGTGTAAGAGCAACATTTCTGAAGTTGTGTGCATTTCTAATGACCCGTTTAAAGAATTTGTGCTTTCCCTCGAAACGCATTGTCCAGACATCTGAAAGCGGACCGAATGCCTTAATCAGCTGAGGATAATGCTCAATGAAGTGGTGTTTTGGACGTAATCTCAAATCAGGGAATGTAGTTTGCAACAGTTCTCTGTGTTCTGACACTTTGCAATCAAGGAAGTGTATTGACTCTTCAGTGTGCCTTGTTGCTACTGCCAACTCAACAATGTCTTTAAGGAGCATCAAAATGTTCCATGCATTGTCCCCTTCAGGTACTTTATGACCAATGAGAAGTGGGAGCAGTCTGATTAGAGCCCAGTTCTCATGGCCATTTCCACCTATGGTCCCTCCCTTTGGTAGAGAAGCCATGTGCAATAGGCTGTGGCTGGTCAGTTTTATCATTAAAAGCAAATGCAAAGGATTTGATTGTAAGGTTCAGTGTTTCTAAGGTGAAATATTTCTTAGAAATCAGGTCTGAAAGACAGAGCGATAACTCAACAGGAACAATGCCTTCAAAAAGATCATGCAGGATGTCAGGGGGGTAACCGCGAACAACATGAAAGTGCTTCAGACTGTCTGTCAATACACATCCTCGTTTCACACCATACTTTCTAGCCATAGTGGGATCCTGCTTTACCTCCTGCACTTGCCGGTTGTGAGTGTCTTTATTTCGGAGTTCAAAGTTGCCTGAAGTTACTTCCTTGTCTTGGATCTGGCTCCTCGTCGCCCTGCAGGACCTGTCCACTGCAAAGCTCTCGAAGAATCCTGCCAGTGAATGAGCAGCCAAGTTATCAGCAGCCACATAAAACACTGTGCCTTTGACACATGCTCCCAACTTCTCAATATAAACACCGTCTTGCTCGAAATAAAGCAGATCTTGGATGAGAGGATGGAGGATTTTAGCATAGCCATATGTTTTTACATCAGTGGCTTTACACAAAAGAGCAAGCTGAATGGAGTGGAGTGTGGACCTGTATTTTGATGGCACATTAGCTATCACCCAATACACTGCAGTCATTTTGTGTTTTTTTCTAGATGTTCCTAACGAATTGGACACTTCAAAATCATCACTGGCCCCGTCTCAGGTCGGTTAAATGAAATCCTTGCTTCCCTCACTTGCGTCGTTTCCCTGCGACTAGTCCCTCCCACTAGGGAAGCATGGAGAGACGCAAGGAAACCCAGAAAGAAAGACCAATTGAAGACACTATTCATTAAAATCGCGATATGAATATATTGTGCGGTGTTCATTAACTGCTTAGCAACAGCTTAGGTAGTTTTCAGGTAATGCTAATCAAACAAGTAGATTTTCTTCTCACAATAGCACACATTTAGATGATTATTCACAGAAGGATGAATGATAGAAATGTCCTTTAAACTAGGAAAGATTGCTGCAATTCATTGGTTAGTTTTTTAAAAGCTTTTGGATGATGGATGTTGGCACAGAGGGACAGTAACGATCCCCCAGGAGCGTGTCATAAGGCACTTTTTTCACAAGATGGCAGAATAATGCTAACATCTGAGTATCACTTGTACTTAGATAAGGCAGGATGGACTCTGGACTTGTTTGTAGGCTACGTGACTTAAATTATATTGTGTCTTGGTTCATACTGCAGCCAAAAATTATGTGATTTTAAAAGCTTTCCTAAATATCATATCATCTCATTCAATTATGTCTATATAAAATAATCAAAAGTCAAATGTGTTCCAGTGTAGGTAGGTAAGTTTATAATGTCACCTACTTGTTAAGGATGCGCAGTGATGCCTTTATAAGTGTGGCAAGACAAATAAGCTTAAACTCTTAAAATATATAAACTGTTTTTTTTGTAAGTTTAAGGAAGTCAAACCACACATCCTGTCTGTGCTTCATACAATAAAGCCATCTGTCCTATCAGCTGTTGTGAGGCTTTTATTGTGAAAGAGCCTTAGCTTCCTGTTTCACTGTTTACTGACATTAGGATGACTTTTGGACCTGTTTTGAATGGTTTTAGCATAACACACAGTCAAAATATAACGGCAAAGAGCCAACTAGTGCATCTCTGTTTTGAGAACATCGACTGTCAACACCGAGAAGGTAACGTTAAGTTAAGTTTATTTCTTTACGTTACCTGCGTTGGTTACGTACTTTAAGACGCTGCTAATATTAACTTAGCATCACAGGAATTAAACCATGCACTGCTATTAATTTGGATCATCAACCAGAGTGTAGGAATACTCTGTTACAAGTAAAAGTCCTGCATTCAAAATGTTACTCAAGTAGAAGTACCAAAAGTAAAAATAGTCATTGTGCAGATTGGCCCATTTCAGAATAATATATATCAGGGTTGCCAACTTTGGGTACCTGGCTGGAGTGAGATTTTGATATCATGGGTTTAATTACACATATGCGCACTAAATGACTGCCATCGTGTCAGCAGCGGGACCTTAGCATATATATATAGGATATATATACAATATATTGTAGTGCCGAGAGATATGGAGTCAGAGTCGGTGCAAGGAAGGTGCAAGATTAGTAATTTATTCACAAGCTGCAAAGGACATGTTGTCGGGTCGCCAAGAGAGAGAGCCAAGAGGGCACACACTATGTATAGGTAACCCATAACATGTCCGTGTGGGAACAATAACCGCAACTGTAGTTCCAAGTTTGAATGATGTCCCAGTGGTTAAATAGGTGGTCACCACACAAGCCCCCCCAGAATTCAAACATGGCAAAAAAATATATCCCCACGTCCGTGGAGGAAGCACCACAAGGGCCGAGGAGGGTGGGGCCGCAGGAGAGGGCAGGGGGCCGCAGTAGGTGTCGCGGAGAACCCAGCAGGAAAGAGCGCAACCTGTCCGCAGGCAGACGCACAACCGCGGCGGGCACGAAGTCCTCGGCAGGCGTCGAGGTATCCCCGGAAGAGAGGAGCAGTCCCCCCCAGGAGGAAGGAGCGCAACCCGGCCGCAGGCAGAAATGCAACGGCGGCGGGCACGAAGTCCTCGGCAGGCGTCGAGGTACCCCCGGGAAGCAGGAGAGGAACCCGGCCGCAGGCAGACGTGAGTGGCATCTGGATATCCCCGGAAGGCAGGAGAGGCCAGACAGACTCCGGAGCGCGCCACCCACGGGCCGATGGCAGCATGGGCGACGTCCAAAACCGTCGAGGCGAGACGGGGTCCAGGAGTGCACCACCCAGGCGTCGATGAAAACGTGAGTGGCGTCTGGAACCGCCGTCGAGGTGGTGAAAAAGGTGAGAGTGTCCACATGAGGTCAACCGGCTGGTCGAACCTCCTCTCCGGCACCAGAAAAAAACCTCAAAAGGGCCGATAGCCGTTAGCACTATCCATCGTTAGCCCCACGTGGTTAGCCGCTAGCTGGCAGCCATGGGTAGCTGCCAGCCGTCGTTAGCCCCACGTGGTTAGCTGCCGGGACGTGCAGCCGCACGCCCCGAAGAACAAACCCACGAGGTAGCAATGGGGTTGCTGGTCGACCCAGCAGGTCGTGCATCGTCCCCCCGTTGGATAGAAAGCCGATGCGGGAACGACGAGCAACGTCTCCAGCCTTCTGCGGAGCGCGCACCGAGCCTCACGGCCCGTCTACACTACAGGCATCGAAAAAGCTTGAAGCTGGGCGTGTCTGAAGCTTGGCGATTTTTTGCGAGCAACGCGACCAACAACCAATCACATGAATCTCCCGCCCCCGACATACAAAGCAATAGCAATGTTAAAACGAAGTAAACTGGATATAAAATCCCCAAACAGGCGAAAACCTACCAGTTCCGCCCACTGTCTCTGCCACCTCCCTCCATGCCTGGTTCCTCCGGTTTGTATCCCGGTAAATAGTTCTGGTCGGAAAGAACCGGGTGATTTGCTACCGTAATTTCTCGTTTGGAATATGAGGAAATGAACTGCGGTCTGGCTCTCCCAGCTTGCACGCGGTTTGATTGGCTAGCGCTTGTACTGGCGGGAATTGCAAAAACGGGATTTGATTGGCTGACGCCAGCTTCGAGCAAGCATCGAGCCTCAAAAGTTGAACATTGTTCAACTTTTGACGCCGATAGACGCTCGCGATGCTTGCAACGCCTTGCCATGCTACCCACAATGCAGTTCGGCGAAGTTTGAAAATATCCTACGTCACCCCATTCAAAGGAATGGGCGAAGCGTTGAAAGCATTTTTTGACGCCTGTAGTGTAGACGGGCCGTCAGTCCGCGTGTCGGTGGCAGCCACGGACGTCTCCAATCAAACCTCGGCATTTCGAGAAAGGAACTCGAGTTCCTTTTGCCGTGTTCGGCTCCGTCCCGGAAACTTCTCAAGACTTATCAGGGTCACCAGTGTAGTGCCGAGAGATATGGAGTCAGAGGCGGTGCAAGGAAGGTGCAAGATTAGTAATTTATTCACAAGCTGCAAAGGACATGTTGTCGGGTCGCAGCCCGGGTCGACAAGAGAGAGAGCCAAGAGGGCACACACTATTTATAGGTAACCCATAACATGTCCGTGTGGGAACAATAACCGCAACTGTAGTTCCAAGTTTGAATTATGTCCCAGTGGTTAAATAGGTGGTCACCACAATATACAAATACACAATATTGGACTCAGACTATAAAAGGCACAAAGTTGCATTCACTAATGAAAGCCAAACACAAGTTTGTTTCCACTGTTTTATTGTGTGCCTGTCGCGATAAGCAATTCATTGACTTATCGTACGATAAATAAAAATGAACTCGATAACTTCTCTCACCTCGATACATTTCCATTTACATGAGGATGTGACTAGCAATTTGAAAGGATGTAGGGCCTACTTGAATTATTATTATATATTATCATGATGTCAGTGGTCTAAAATGGTCATACAACGGTGCCGACAATATTATCGTTTATCGCAATAATTTCCGGGAAAATGTATCCAACTAAATTCATTATCGTGAGAGGCCTATACATGAAACACACACACACAAACAAATCTACAGACTTACTCCAAACTGCCAAATATATTAATGAACACACTCTCACTCTCATACACTCTTTGACTCTATTTTGGCCTAGTGGAACAATAAGCAGCAGACTTTTACTTTTTATCATTTCTACTGGATCTTAGATCTGCGCATGCGCAATACGGGTCGGGGATTGACCAACCGGCTCCCACTGCTCTGCTGTCTGTTAACGTTGTTAAGAGTGGTGGGGGCGGGGAGGGAGCGGATCGACAGCTTGAGCAGCTGTCAACTCGACATTGTAAATAACCAACCAAAAACGATCGCCGAACGGGCAGCGTGAGAGCGTGAGATTGAGAGCGTGAGAGCGTGAGATTGAGAGTGAAAGCGTGTGTCACACGCCAGATGCGTGAGCGTTGGCAACCCTGATATATGTTTTATAATTATCGATCATTCAAGTGTTATCAAAGCTGGTAAAGGTGCAGCTAGTTTGAATGACTTTGTATACTGCAGGGTAGCTGGTGAATTGCAGCACACAGCTGGGGGGTGTACTACGAAGCAGGATTTTCGCTAAACCGGCTAACTTCAGGGAAAACTCCGGGATTCCGGTACTACGAAGCTGGTTCTCTTTTTAGCAGGCTAGATCTCCATGGTAACTTATGCTTAGTGGCTAACCTGGGGGGTTTACTACGAAGCGGGATTTTCGTTTAGCAAGATAACTTCTGGGATTTCCGGTACTACGAAGCTGGTTCACTTTTTAGCGGCCTAGATCTCCATGGTGACTTATCCTGGCACCTAGTCTGTGCTCCGAAGCAGGATATGTTCCAGGATAAGAGATCAACTCAGCGAAAGCACCACGCCTGCTGACCAATCAGAGCTCAGTGTGCGGAGGAAATACAGTTTAAACTGCGGTTGCAGGAAAGACGGCCGGCCAAAATCACCGACTGTGTGAACGTGAAAATCAATAGAATATCACCTCCCATGTTCAGAGCAATCGGACTATTATAACTATCATTATACTATTATGTTAAGAAAGCTTAATTACATATCTGCCACAACATAAGTAACCAGATCAAAGTAACATTACGTAGCCTACAGTCCGCGGCACTGTGAGTGCAGACGTCGATGTGTCCCATTATCATTCATATCACATCATATCACATGCATCATAATGTATCATATATTTCCTTATCTGAGTCAGCCGAGCCGTATCTGGCCGTGCAACACTCACAGTGTCACATAGCCTACTGTATGCAGAAGTATTATTTTAAGCAACACATTAAGTTGACGAAACACTCGAGTCAAATGTAATTAAAGTCAGATCCACTCGTGTCTTGGACGGGGCAGTGATATCATAAACCTGTTAATGTACGCATTCAAACACTTGTTCTTTTACCAGCTGTATTCACCTTGCAGGTGCAGCTATGGGGCTTTTATCCTGGATAAAGTGTTTAAGTCATGGATGTTTAAAGTTTAACTTCTTCATATGTCTAATATTATAGTTGACTTTTCATTCAGGAAGTATGACGCTGCGCTGTCAGTTCGCTTCTGCATGTTTGTGATTGGTCGAATGCTCCAGATACCACCCCTTTTATGTGAACGTGCACCTAACTAGATAGGACACGGCTGGCTTGAGCGAACGAGTTGATTGCCAGCGTTGTAGGACAGTTTAGCGAGAGCGGCTTTGTTTTGGATTAAATCAACCGGATAACTCAAAACATATCCAGGATAGGTTGAACTAGATTCGTAGTATACCCCCCTGGTCGGGACCAGGTTAGGTTGCAGGCTAAGAGCTCAACTCAGTGAAAGCACTGCCTGCTGACCAATCAGAGCTCAGTGTGGAGTTTAAAGCGATCAAGTCATATTACAAGAGAAAGGAAATACAGAAAAGCTGCCGTTGCAGGAAAGACGGCCGGCAAAAATCACCGACTGTGTGAACGTGAACATTAATAGAATATCACCTCCCATCTTCAGAGCAATCTGACTATTATAACATTAGCGTTAAGAAAGCTTACTTAAATATCTGCCACAACATAAGTAACCGGATCAGAGTAACATTAAGTACAGTCCGCGGCATATCACTTCATAATGTATCATATTTCCTTATCTGAGTCAGCTGAGCCGTATCTGGCCGTGCAACACTCTCAGTGTCACATACTGTATGCAGAAGTATTATTTTAAGCAACACATTAAGTTGACGAAACACTCGAGACAAATGTAATTAAAGTCAGATCGTGTTTTAGACGAGCAGTGATATCATAAACCTGTTAATGTACGCATTCAAACACTTTTTTCTTTTACCAGCTGTATTCACCTTGCAGGTGCAGCTATGTGGCTTTTATCCTGGATAAAGTGTTTAAGTCATGTTTAAAGTTTAACGTCTTCATATTTGTCTAATTATATTGTTGACTTTTCATTCAGGAAGTATGACGCTGCGCTGTCAGTACGCTTCTCCATGTTTGTGATTGGTCGAATGCTCCAAATACCACTCCTTTCATGTGAACGCGCACCTAACTAGATAGGACACGGCTGGCTTGAGCGATCCACTTGATAACCCGTGTCGTAGTACCGTTTAGCGAGAGCGCGTATGTTTTGGATTAGGCCAACCGGCTAACTCAAACATATCCAGGTTAGGTTGAACCAGCTTCGTAGTACAGGCCCCTGGTGCAGCTGCATCCTATGTCCTTATAAAGTCAATACACAGAGAGAAGGTGTTAGTAAGCCTAGTTATCACTACTTTACTTTATGTAACAATAGTTCTAGGGATATACATTTGTAAAGTTTTTCCTTTTCTGTCCCTTTTCCTAAAGCTTGGGCATACATCTCAGGGGCTATAAGTTGGTAAATTAGAGAAAGAAGGCACAATCTTAAGTGATAGAGCTGCTGTTTTGTGAAATATTGGAACAAATGTTATCTCAACAAACAACCAGTATTTGGTTAATCTGCTAACATCTCAGAGACATCTGGCATGCTTCAAAAGGCCCAAACAACTCATGTAATGGTTTAATCTTTAAAAACAGAATGTATTTTACAGCTGCTATGGACAGTCTTGCACAAATGTACATTCTCAAAGATATTGAAGTGACTATTGTGTTGTATATATTGATTGTTGTGCTTTAATTTAGGTCTTAATGTGTGCATATGTATAAATGTGTCTTTTGATTGTGTATATTGTGGTGACACGTTATTGGACATAATTCACCTTGCTTATTGTGTTGCCACACGGACCCTTTCGTGGGGAACACCTGTAGCTTTAGCTGCCATTCCTGCTAGCTCATCAGGCAGAGCAGTGCATGTGTTAACCTCTCTGAAAGTAATGGATAATAAAGATTGGAACTCCATTCTTAATACACCGCCTCCGACTCTCTTTTCACGGCACTACACTGGTGACCCTGACTTTTCCGAGAAAGTTTCCGGAAAATTAACGAACATGGCTGAGCGCGATGTTTTCATAAAGCTGCCGGAATTCTGGGAGCACGCCGCGGAGGCATGGTTCGCACACGTGGAGGCACATTTCGCCTGCCGACAGGTCCGTGACGGGGACCTAAAATACTACCATGTGGTAGCAGCGCTGGGGAGCTCCACGTCGTCCAGGTTGGTGGGATTCATCGCAGCCCCCCCACATCATGGCAAATATGAGGCGATTAAGGCCCTTCTCCTTAAGACATTTAGCTTATCTGCTAAGGAGAGGGCCCGCCAGATACTTGACATTCAAGGCCTAGGAGACAGCAAGCCATCCCAGCTAATGGAGAAAATGCTAAATCTGCTAGGGGGGGAAGATCCCCGGATTTTATTCACGGAGATTTTCCTGCGTCACTTGCCTCCCCGGGTACAGACGGCGCTGGCCAACAGGCCTGTCACGGAGCCCCGTGCTTTGGCTGAGGAAGCGGATCGTTTTTTCCTGGCTACGCAACAGCCCGGGGCAGAGACGTTAGCCGCGACGCTCAGCGGCCCACCGGCAGTCAAGAAAGCGTGGCGGAGGCCGGACACGGCTGTGGCTAGCCGGCGTGGAGACGCCGGAGAGTGCGTTTACCACGCACGTTTCGGGACAAGGGCGAAGAGATGCATCGCTCCGTGCAGCTACAAACCCCCGGGAAACGGAGGGGCCGGCGCTCAGTAGTGGCTCTGAGCGTCGGCGGCACGTGCAGGCTCCTCTTCGTCAGCGACAGCGTTTCGGGGAGCTTGTTTCTGTGTGACACGGGCGCTCAACGGAGCGTAGTTCCAGCGTCGAGTTAAGACGTCGCCCGTGGGGGGCACGGACCGCGATTGACGACGGCTAACGGCAGTCCCATTTGCACGTACGGCGTGAGGCCTATGTGTTTGTGCATCGGAGGACAGCGTTTCAGCTGGGATTTTGTGACAGCGGACATTTCTTTTCCCCTCCTCGGAGCAGATTTTTTGTGTGCTCATGGACTCTTAGTGGACGTTAAGAATAGGCGTTTGGTTGATGCCTTAACGTTTTCTTCCCTCGTGTGCACACTTGGCAGCGCAGCGTACAGTCAGGCTCGCTGTCAGGTGCAGACACGTTTCTCAGACTGTTGGCCGAGTTTCCAGACCTGTCGCTACCCAACTTCTCTGCGCTTACCACTAAGCATGGCGTGGAACACCACGTCACTACCGGGGGGCCTCCTGTCTACGCCAGGGCCCGGCGGTTGAACCCTTCTAAGCTGGATGTAGCGAGGGCGGAGTTCGCAACCATGGAGCGCCTGGGCATTGTCCGGCGCTCCGACAGTCCTTGGGCTTCCCCCCTGCACGTCGTTCCCAAATCGAACGGCGGGTTCCGCCCGTGCGGGGATTACCGCCGACTCAACGACGCCACTACGCCTGACCGCTATCCGGTGCCGCACATTCAGGACTTTTCGGCGCATCTGGCCGGTACGGGGGTGTTTTCCAAGGTGGACCTGGTGCGTGGATACCACCAGGTGCCCATGCACCCCCTGGACATTCCCAAGACAGCAGTGATAACGCCTTTTGGACTTTTTGAGTTCCTGCGGATGCCTTTTGGACTCAAGAATGCCGCTCAGACGTTCCAGCGCCTGATGGATTCGGTGCTGCAGGACCTGCCGTTTGTGTTTGTTTACCTCGACGACATACTCGTCGCCAGCGCTTCAGTGCAGGAGCACCTGTCCCACCTCCGAGCCCTTTTCACACGGCTCAACGAACACGGATTAATCATCAATCCTGCAAAGTGCCAGTTCGGGGTGTCGGACATCGATTTCCTGGGGCACCGCGTCACCAAGGGCGGTGCGACACCTCTGCCAGCGAAGGTGGAGGCTGTTGCGGCGTTTCCTCGCCCGCTCATAGCCCGGTCGCTCCGTGAGTTTCTGGGGATGGTGACTTTCTACCACCGTTTCATCGCCCGGGCCGCACACATCATGCGGCCGCTGTATGAAGCGTTGAAAGGCAAGACCCCCGTCCAGGAGATCGACTGGACAGCAGAGGCGGACGGCGCTTTTGCTGAGGTCAAGACCGCGTTGGCTCAGGCGGCTTTGCTGGCACACCCATCATCTACGGCTCCCATCTCCATCACCACGGACGCGTCAGACTACGCGGTCGGCGCAGTGCACGAGCAGTGGGTGGAGGGCGCTTGGCAGCCGCTCGCCTTTTTCAGCCGCCAGCTGACGCCTAGAGAACGCAAATACAGCGCCTTTGACCGGGAGCTCCTCGGACTTTATTTGGCCGTGCGGCACTTCCGTTTCATGCTGGAAGGACGTGAATTTACGGCGTTTGTCGACCACAAGCCGCTCACCTTCGCCATGTCAAAAGTGGCGGAGCCTTGGTCGGCACGTCAGCAGCGGCAGCTGTCCTACATATCGGAGTTCACTACGGACATTAAGCACGTGGCTGGCAAGTCGAACCTGGTTGCTGATTGCCTCTCCAGGGTCGTCATCGGTGCCGTCTAGTTGGGCCTGGACTATACTCGCATGGCGGCAGACCAGGTCACAGATCCCGGCGTCCAGGCCCTGAAGGTGGAGAGCGCGGGGCTGCGCTTGGAGGACGTGGTGTTCGGCGACGCGGGCATTACTCTCCTGTGTGACGTCTCTACGGGCCTGGTGCGGCCTGTCGTCCCTGCCAGCTGGAGGCGTCCTGTGTTCGAGGCTGTGCACGGCCTGTCACACCCCGGCGTTAAACCTTCGGTGCGTTTGGTAGCGGCGAAGTTCGTTTGGCAAGGACTGAAAAGGGACGTGAGGACTTGGGCCAGGGAGTGCGTGGCTTGTCAACGCGCTAAGGTGCACCGCCACACGAAGGCCCCGTTGGAGCGTTTCCTGGTGCCTGAGAGGAGGTTTGATCACGTTAACATTGACCTGGTTGGTCCGTTGCCTTCCTCTCTCTACCTCCTCACCATGGTGGACAGAACGACCCGTTGGCCGTAGGCGGTTCCGCTCGTTTCGACATCAGCCGCAGACGTTGCCCGGGCCTTCATTGCAACGTGGGTGTGTCGTTTTGGCACCCCGTCAGACATTTCCTCCGACAGGGGCTCTCAGTTCACGTCCGAGCTCTGGAACGCTGTGGCAGGCGGTTTGGGGGTTAAGCTGCACAGGACTACCGCTTACCACCCTCAGGCTAACGGCCTCTGCGAGCGCTTTCATCGCTCCATGAAGGCGGCCCTCAAGGCCGGCCTTACGGACGGTAACTGGGTCGACAAGCTGCCCTGGGTGATGCTGGGCCTGAGGACCGCACCTAAGGAAGATCTGCAGTGTTCTAGAGCGGAGATGGTCTACGGTCAGCCGCTGAGAGTTCCGGGGGATTTCCTCCCAAATGCATCGGCTCCCTGGTCGGCGTCGGCCCAGCGGACTTTCCTGCGTGACGCCGCTGAGGCCTTTGCTCCGATCCCTACTACTCAGCACGGTACTCAGGTGTCCCAGGTTCCCGCAGAGCTCCGCTCGGCGGAGCACGTGTTCATCCGGCACGATGCGCACAGAGGCCCCCTCCAGCCCCCTTATGATGGGCCTTTCCGGGTCTTGGAGCACGGGGACAAGCACCTGGTGGTCGACCTGGGTGGCAAGGCCGAGCACGTCTCGGTGGACCGGGTGAAGGCTGCTCACCTGGACTTGGACCAGCCTGTGGTGCTGGCTCTTCCTCCCCGCCATGCTGATTTTGTTTATGTGTGAATTCTGGGGGGGCTTGCAGTGTGAGAAAAAGTTTTTAGAGAGTACTTGTCCATGGACAAGTGAGTTTGGCAATTTACTTGTCCGAATACATTTTTCACTTGTCCAGAATGGACAAAAATTGGGGCCACTGGAATCTTCTTCTTCGTCATCGTATTTTACATTTTCCCACGGTTTTTACGACACCGCTAACGTAAGTGAGCGGTAAGATTTTACTGCATCACACATAGGGTTGGGTATCGTTTGGATTTGAACGATTCTGGTTCTGCTTTTCGATTCCGGTTATTTTTGGTTCTCAATTCCGGTTCTTTGAGAGGGTAAAAATAAGTCAAACTGGGAGAAAGATATATTTATGAAAAGATTAAGTCAAATCTGTATTCCTATTTACAAATCACTTCATACTGTTGAATTTCTTACGGTTATTGAATACAATTATATAAAAATAATCTCTGCATTGTTTAGTTAGTTCTGGTGCAGTTTGAGAATGTACAATTGGCCCAGTCTCCTCTGATGTTACACTGCAACCTGCCTGTGAGACAAAGTCCAACCACACATGTCCAACACATAGGACATAACCTAATAATAATAATAATAATGACACATTAGATGTATAGCCTATAGGCCTAGCGCTTTTCTACAACTCAAATACGCTTACACATGTCCTGCAATACACATGCTGCAGCTGCCCAGCTGCTCACTGTTTGTAAAAGTAAATAAATAGTATTTTCATTTCAATAATGTACCTTCTATACCCTGCTTCATAAACAATACTGACATCCAGTGGCGTGCACAGACATTTATAGGGGCAGGTGCTCAAGAGAAAAAAAAGGGGCACCTTCTGAGTCGTTGTGGCGGTCGCGCCGAAATTGTGCGCTCCGAAATTGTGCGCAAAAATGTGCCGGATAATGGCGGATTTTGTTACGTTTCTTTTTGGTTTTTGGTTACTTTATTTCGGGGTTAGGGTTATGTTATTTAATTCTTATTTTTGCCTGATTTTACTGATTTATTATCAACATTTTTATTATTTTAACATTTATTTGTATTATTCTAAATGACTTAGGGGGGTCCAATCTGAAGCTAGGGGGGGACGAAACCCCCCCCCCCGGGATTGACGCCCCTGGTGGAACCGCCGGCTGCCTTAGTAGTGTGAGATTTATTAAAAGGCACATCTTGTATGTCGTAATTGCATATATATTTATTTCAATAACCATATGCTGTCTGATGCAGATGCCTATCTAAAACAAATCAGATAGTAGGCTTACTAGCTTCTACACGCTGAAGCAACTGTAGTCAGGGATGCAAACTCATCAGGTATGAAAAAGGTGACAAGGATCCGAGCCCCCGACCCCACGGAATATCGGCTTTAAAATGAGGAATAACAGAGGATTTTAGCAGTCAGAACAACTAAAGCAGCAGGTAATAATAACAGAAACGCCAAAGAGTTACATCTAATAGAAATATATAAAAGCATTTATTTTAATTGTGTAGCAGTCAGTTTATAATTTTGGCAGCACTGTTGAGCATTTTGAAAATGTATTTTCATGCCTCTTAGTATTTTTATAATACTTTTCTACTTTCACTTGAGGAACATTTTGAATGCAGGACTTTTACTGTAACAGAGTATTCCTACACTGTGGTTCTTCTACTTTTACTCAAGTACAAGATCTGAGTACTTCTACTTTTATTAAGTACAAGATCTGAGTATTTCTACTAAAGTACAAGATCTGAATACTTCTACTTTTACTCAAGTACAAGATCTGAGTACTTCTACTACTAACAGCTGTTCACCAGCGGTGCAGTCTGTGCCACAGTGACTCCGCACAGTTAACGAACACACCGTAGATAATGTAGCTGACCCTCATCCCGGAGCAGCAGAGTTCAGCCGGCCCGACAGGCAAGAAGACTCGAGCACACAGCTCGCGCTTCATATATTAAAAAATAACACCATGCGCACATAACAGCTCGCGACCGCAGATTATTTCGGCGATTAGATAAAATGTAAATTATATTTGACGCAACTTTAGTTACATTTCCATGACTTTTCCAAAACTTTGGGAAAAATATTGTTTTCCATAACTTTTCCAGGGCCTGGAATTTGCATTTTGAATTTCCATGACTTTTCCAGGTTTTGAATGACCGTACGGTACGAACCCTGTATAGTTTAGTTTGGCATCTGATTATGGGGATTAAACAATACACTCGTTGTATTTGTTACCTGTTGGTTACTGACTTGGTCGTCACTAGGGCACTTTTAATCGTGTTGCTGCGTGCTGCTGCACCACACACCCGCCGTGGCCTGTCTGACTGAGTGACTGACTTAGTGATGTGTCGGTCGCGAACGAGCCGGCGCAAAGAGCCGGCTCTTTTAAGTGAACGACGGGAGCCGGCTCTCGCCCGCGAACGAGCCATTTTTGCGGAGGGATCTAGATCGGCATGAAGGCACATTTGCAATGTGCACATTATCCCGCTTATTACATGGCCACATTCTCAACAAAGTAACGACATGACTCCCAATAGTAATGGAAATGCTTTTATGGATTTAGAAAATGATTTTATTGATTTAAAAAAATAGTTTTATGTATTGATTTAAATTGACATGCATCCGCTAAGAAAAGTAGTCCGTTGTTACTGTTTGAACTAACGTAGCAACGGCAGGAACTGCTTCGATAGTGTTTTTGATTACAGATTTGAAAACATCGTTGCTTGCTTTAAAAGTAGCACAATTCATTATGTCAAACCTTGGAAAGTATCTAGATATCCCTGCCCTAATGCTAAAGTAACTGGCAACTGAATATGTGTCGCAGTTTGATGTCTATGTCTGGACCGCTGCGTAAAAAGGAGGGTTTCTGCCCCGTTACTTCTCTTCTTACTTCTATAAGAATAAAACACGGAGGACGGAGATCTCTTTTTCTCCCCCTCTTCTGACAGCCCAGCAGCTGATCTCAGAGCACGCTCCCCTCTCCTGCAGGGGGGCGTGGTCAGCTGCAGCTCACAGAATCAGCCCCCTGCAAAAACAGCGCTGGATGGAGCAAATAGAGCGAAATGAGGCATGGCTAAAATACAGGATATTTTTGGTATTTTGAAAAAAAACCTATATTTATATACTTTATATAGGTCGATACAGTAGCCCCTTTTTTTAAATAGTTTTTATAGGTGTTGCTATCTGTTTTGTGTAGCGTGGTTCGACAAGCAAGTCAATGCATTCATTGGGTGGTATCAGAGAGTTGCACGGGTCTGTAAATGCAATGAAAACAATTGGCCACAGCAAATCATTTATATTAAACATGTAATTTTTACTTTTGAATACTTCAGTACAAAGGATGTATTGAATAATTTAAGTGATATGTGTACAAATATAAATCATTAGTCAAAACAGGGCTACATTTGATTTAATTAAAAGGTATAATAAGTGGTAAACTGAAGAGCCGTTTGGGAGCCGAAAGAGCCGGCTCTTCTTGGTGAGCCGAGCCAAATGATCCGGCTCACCAAGAAGAGCCGGAATTCCCATCACTAGACTGACTGTCAGCTCTGCGCGCTCACGTTGAGAGCAGGGAAGGGAGGGGCTGCAGCCAGGAGTACGGGAGTGCCGCGGGGCACGCGTGGGGATGTCTGACAAAATTACAACGCGCATTTGGGGCATTGTTGTATATATTAGAAGCTTTTAATCCAGAATTGATCGATGTTACCATGAGCCACATACAGTACACTGTAATTTTTTTTTTAAACTGTAAAAAACGAACTTTCAAAAGGGCACATTGCTGTCCAGAGGGCAAAACGGGCAGGTGCTCAAGCACTACCTAGAGTCTATGTGTGCACGTCTCTGCTGACATCCCTGTGCTCCTCTGAGTCTGGGGGTCCGGGGATGTGAGGACAGCGCGAGGACACAGACAGGGAGGTTGCTTTACTTCAGGGGTGGCCAACCCGCGGCTCTCGAGCCGCATGCGGCTCTTTGCCTAGTTTCATGCGGCTCTTCAGTTCATATCGAATTGTATATGTGTGAGTTTGGGGGAGAGACATTGACTCCTGACTAGTGTTGCACGGTGTACCGATACTTGAAAGGTACCGCGATACCCTGCCGTTAAAAACGTTACGATTCCGCCGTTTCATTAGTATCGGTACTTTAAGAATGACGGGGGAAAGTACTCCGGTGAGAAAGCGCCGTTTTAATAAGAGCCGTGTGTGTTCAGCGCTCTGCTTCCACTCCCTGCACTGCAGCCTTGCCTGCAGTCCCTCCCTCTCAAGCACGCTCTAAGTCCCTCCCCTCTCAAGCACGCTCTAAGTCCCGCCCCTCTCAAGCACGCTCTAAGTGCCTCCCCTCTCTCGTGCACGCGCTAGCTGCCAGAGCATGTGAGAAAACGAGAAGCATGGCTGCAAGTGGGAGTGCAGCTGCCGCTGCGCCTCGGCTTGTTGACAACAAAGACGCCAGAAGCGAAATTTGGAAGTATTTGAGCTATATCTCTGACAGTGAGGGCAAGCCTACGGACACCACGAGGCCTGTCTGTGAGACATTTATTAATTTTATTTAATACGAATTCTTGTCATTTATTTTATTTATTGTTCTCATTGTTTAAAAGGTTATGTTATGGTTATGGTTCTGGTGTGAAATAAAGCACAATAATTACATTTAAGACTGTTTCCCTTTTTTTAAGAAAAGTATCAAAAAAGAATCGGAATCGCAATTCTTGACTTGGTATCGAAACCAAAATGTTGGTACCGTGACAACACTAGCTACTCCTGACAGTTAAACCTGATATTTAGTAGGTCTGTTAAGTATTGAATGCTGATAATTCTGACGTAATTTGGCCGGTCAAAGTTGTTTGGGCTCGGATAAAATCGCTCCGTTACTTTCGTCCCGTGTTACTTTCGTCCCGGCTCTCCCTATGTGTGTATGTGTGGTGTCAGGTGTCAGTATGAGAGGATGACAGCGCGTCTAATTTTGATGTGACCCAAGAGCCAATCACAATAATACCTGCGATGCAGTGAACCAATCACCTTTGAGGGGGGGGAAACCTATCGTTGATTAAACACTATCCAGTGTTTCCCCTACCATTGTGTTGGAGGGGCGCTGCGCCCCGCCAACGGAGCCCCGCGCCCCCCCCTGAAATTCAAGGTGTTTCAAAAATATATATAATATATATTTTTTAAATATATATATAGCACCAAATTGCAAATAATCTATAACTACTGTCACTTTTCACATTGAACATGTGCTCTTTTATTAAATAAACTAAACGCTTTCATTTTAAGTTGTGAGTTTAGTGTTTTTGACCCTAAGAAACACTGATGCATTAATCAATAACAATAATCCACAGCTCCTCTCTCTGCTCCAGAGGATTTAAAAAATATATATCCCAATGCCACAAAGATGCATCAGTGACGTGGTTGAAATCTTGTCTCCAGAAAACAAAAAACTGAAACAAGCGTTATCAGTGACTGTGTGTTTGATGTGGCTCTTTGCAGTAACATAGAAAAAATGTGGCTCTTAACCTCTGACTGGTTGGCCACCCCTGCTTTACTTCATAAAAGGAAATGGTGGTCAATATTAACAACATAGGAGTTAAAACGCTTAATAACCTTCATTATGCGTTAGAGAAAGAACATAAGAAAGTTTGACAAAGATGAGGCTGTTAATCGGGCAGCGGATCCGCTGTGTGTAGAAAGAGAGAGAGACGCTGAGCTGCACCGTGCAGCGATCAGCTGATACGGAGCATAGATAGAGCTGCAGTCCGCGGGGCTCGGCCTCGCCTCCTGTCCTCACAACTCTTATTAATCCCGGTACCGGACAATTGATATTTGTTCCTAATCGGAACCGTGTTTTGCTTCCCAACCCTGCCACTGTGCTACACTTCCCACCCGCCCCGCCCCGTCTAACTGTACAGAAAGCGGCGAGATGCATTTCCTTAGGAATCGACAAGCAGAATCTAAACGAACAATGGCGGACACGTACAATTTGCGATTGAGTTCTGCCTTTTGTAAACTGAATGTATCAATAATTTGTCAATAAATCAGGCCGAAAAACGTCACTTGTCCGCCGGACAAGTCAATTGAAAGATCTACTTGTCCGATATTGTAAATAACACGTCCCGGACGGTGGGACGTGTACTTTTTCGCACACTGGCTTGTGTGGTGACACGTTATTGGACATAATTCACCTTGCTTATTGTGTTGCCACACGGACCCTTTAGTGGGGAACACCTGTAGCTTTAGCTGCCATTCCTGCTAGCTCATCAGGCAGAGCAGTGCATGTGTTAACCTCTCTGAAAGTAATGGATAATAAAGATTGGAACTCCATTCTTAATACACCGCCTCCGACTCTCTTTTCACGGCACTACAATATACAGTATATGTCACATATTTTTATATATATTTGTTTTTGTATTCGGGATTGTGGGAAACTGTATTTTGATCTCTCTGTCTGTACATACAAACTGGAAGATTGACAATAAAGTTGACTTTGACTTTACTATTTATAAATCTTTTCCCAGAAGAGATGTCCTCCCAGGTCCGACTGCGGCTGCTGCCCAGAGCCAGATGCATGTTCGACGAGCCGCTCCAGGTGAAGGTGGCCGGGCTGAGGTCCAGACAGGTGGTCAACCTGAGAGCCAGAGCCACGGACGAGAAGGGAGTGATGTTCAGCTCCATGGCCACATACAAGGCTGATGGGAGTGGGGAGGTGGACCTACAGAGAGACCCCTCCCTCAGCGGGACCTACACCGGGGTCCAGCCCATGGGCCTGCTGTGGTCCATGAGGCCAGACACCTTGCACAAAAGGTTCACAAAAATATGTTCACTGAACCCCCAGGTGGTGAAGTTCTCTGTGCACGAGGAGGAGGGCGGGATGCTGGCGGAGGCGACCAATGAGAGGCTTCTGGTTGGAGACGGGGTCATCCGGCGCCCGGTGAAAGATGGGAATATTCGTGGAGTCCTGTTTACTCCCCCAGGTTAGTCCGTTTCTCTATTCCTCCTCAAATCAAACAGTAGTGCATGGCCACAGCCTGATAAAGCTATTTCCTTTTTTCACACAAGTCCATTGTCAAACAAAAACAATTATAATGACTTCAGGAACCAATATGTTGCTGAGAGGCTGAGGTCGGGCCTGGTTGTCTGACACGCTTGGAAAAAGGATGTGTTCAGGCTCCAAAAATGCTTTGAATAAAATCTTAAATTAATGAAAATGGTTGGCTTATTATCACATGTACAAGCATATAGTCTGTATAATCCAGTTATCAAAAGTTGTGGTCAACAAAAAATACACCGACCTTCTCTTCCCCACACACACACACACACACACACACACACACACACACACACACACACACACACACACACACACACACACACACACACACACACACACACACACACACACACACACACAGGGGACATTATATTGACTTACATGCATTTCCTGGAGACTTATCCTAACCTTAACCATAACCAACACATGCCTAACCCTAAACCTAATCAAGTCTTCACCCTAAAATGAATGATTCCCCTCATGGGGACCTCCATTTTGTCCCCATAAGGGAGGCGAGTCCCCACACGTGACTGTGTAAACATATTTAGGTCCCCACAAGTATAGTAATGCTAGGCCACACACACACACACATACACACCTCACACAGGTGATTATATTTACTATGAGTGCCGCCAATAACCATGGGACCCAACTAATTCAACCCATAATTGATCACAAAATAATCAATCATAATAATATATACAAAGACTAATAACAAAGTATAACCAGCCAAAAAACATTTATTAAATCTACAACACAAAGTACCACTTTCTGACATTCATGGCTCCAACAACACTATTAATTAAAAACATAAATCATATAGAAGAAGCTGACATAGTCACCGGGACGTCACAGATTAGTTTGGCTGACTTCCATTTGTAAGCCTTGATGTACGCATTTTGCTGTTACCTTCTTGTTTTTTTGGAACAAGAAGTGACATGAGAGGTCGGAACAGGGATTGAGATCATAAACTCTCCAAATCTTTTTGTGTGGTTTAATAAATCATGTAATCGAGTAAGCATGGTTATTTTGTCATAGACTTCTATACAATCTGACTGGGCAGTTGGATAGAGCTGGATATTAGAAATACTGCAGGTTTAAGGCACTCGTGCATTGGCTTCAGTTTTCAGAATCAGAATACCTTTACACGTCCTACAGAGGGGACATTTTGATTGTTACAGCGAAGTGAAGAGCCAGAAATAGCAACATATTAATTCAGATGCAAGCACAACATATTTAAGATAAAATTAGAAATGACACAAATTACACCGTACAAAAATACACATCAAGGTGGACAACAGAAAGTACCAATAACAGTTTAAAAAATAAATAAGTGTAACTGTAACCGACCTGTAGTTCTTAATCTATCTTTGTGTTTGTCTTTATTCAGGAGAGGGTCCGTTCCCCGCTGTGTTGGATCTGTACACTTTTGGTGGAGGTTTGTCAGAGAAAAGGGCCTCTCTGCTGGCCAGCCGGGGATTTGTGGTTCTGACTGTAGCGCTGTACGGCTACGATGACATGGCGAAGAACATCAAAGAGGTCCATCTGGATTATTTTGAAGAAGCAATAGCGTTTTTAAAGAAACAAGATAAGGTGAGTACAGGCCACATTTTTGAAAATCTTCACTGAAGGTGCTGAAGTTGCAAAGATGTTAGATTCTTTGCTCAGTGGCAAAAGTCCCATGTATGATTACTTACAAAATAGCTAACCTTATGGGCATCATAATAAATGCTGAAAAGCTTTTATCCAAAGTGACTTAAAGTGCATTCAACCACGAGGAAACAAACTCAAAAGCAAGAATCCCGCAGTTACATTTTCTATCTATAAACCAAACCAGATTCTACTGCATTAGCTTCACTTAAAGCCAAAGAAAGCAGCTCACAGTTTGCTTGTTTGTCCACAGGTTGGCAGTAAAGCAGTCGGTGTAATATCCATTTCTAAAAGTGGAGATCTTGCCCTATCAATAGCCTCTAACCTGCCAGATGTTGGAGTCACGGTGTGGATCAATGGCTGCTCTGCCAACACCATGTTACCCCTCTACTACAATAAGAGCCAGATCCTCCCCGCGTTAATGTTTGACCTGAGCAGGATGATTCCCACAGACTCAGGGGCCTTTAACTGCAAATATGTGATGCAAAATGCACTGGCAGAGGAGAACAAAGCCACCCTGATCCCCATCGAACGAGCCGAGGGACGCTTCCTCTTCGTGGCTTCGGAGGACGACCTCAACTGGGACAGCAAGGCCTACATGGAGAACATGGTGGAGCGACTGCAGCGACACGGGAAGGACAACTTTGAGAGTGTGTGTTACCCCGGAGCGGGACATTACCTGGAGCCTCCGTACGGGCCCTACTGCCCCTCCAGTGTCCATGGGGTTGCAGGCAAGCCGGTCCTGTGGGGGGGGGAAGCAACGTCCCACGCAGCAGCTGAAGTCCACCTGTGGAGAAAGATCCAGGAGTTTCTCAGGACTCACCTGAGCTGTGATGCTCCGCAGACTAAAGCCAGATTATAGACAGAAATATCATCATATAGATAAACACACGGATAACTGTAAATAATTGTACAGCGAATCATGTCATGTTTGATTTGATGATAGTTGAAGCACTGAGAGAAAGACATGCTTAATTTGTTGCCTTAGATTTGTAAATGTACTTATCTATGCTTTTAAGAAAGTGACATGGCTGTGTGTGGATGAGTTGAACAATGATTGAAACACATACAATTATAAAGACTTTTCAATCAAGAAAAAACCTGAATTTTCATTTAATTATTCATAAAAAATAGCAAAAGCCCCAACATCCTATTTAAAAAAAGGTTGGTCCTCCTCGTCCAGTGTTGCAATTCCAATTCCACATTGATTGGATTCACAAGGTCACATGATAATAACGCTATAAAAAACATTACAAGAGTTTTCATATAAATAAAAAAGCACTTTTTGAACATTAAAGCATGTCACAGTAGAGGAACATAATACAAATATGAAACTGAAAATGAGCATAATAGGGCCCCTTTAAGAAGTATAATGTGTTTATTTTTTTATGAATAAGGATTGGAAAACTGTAAGTGCAGTAAATACTTAATAATGGCGGTTTCCATGTGTGAAACTGTTTTGTTTTTACGACCAGCACTGCTTACAGCTCTTGTATTCATTCCAAACATCGGGAGAAGGCTTGATGGAAATGTGTGAAGCTTTTTATGGGTTTATAAATGCTTCAACCTTCCCTTCAGGCCGCAGCCTGGAAACAAAATAGAAGAGAACTATAAAGGAAAGGAGAGGCTGCGGAACAAAACATGACTTATTAGAAACTATCGCATCCTGATCTTTCTCTCTCGCTCAGTGTTCTGAGTCCAGAGATACAACGTTATTGTTCCTACCAGCTCACTACAGAGCAAGTTCATCAAGATAGCAGCAGCCGCCTTGATCTGCCTCCTCCGTTTATTGAGCAGCATCGTAGAAAAGCTCTCTGCCTGCCGAGCTCTCTTTGTGTATATGTGTCTGACTGCTCCCTTTATGTCCTTTCTCTCATCAGCCTCCAGCTTTTGAAAGGCAGGGAATTATATTTTCCACTACCGTATACATCCACCAAAAGATGCCCTATAGGATCAGATGCTGGAGCTCCTGTGTTCTTCAGTACAACTGGGTTTATGTTAGCAACAGAGCCTTTGTGGAGACACAGGAACACTTGGAGGCTGTAAGAAAAGTTATGTGTACGCTTGTGCATAGTGCAATAACACAGAGTGGATGAGATGATGTTAACACGACTCCTTTGGGGAACATAATTAGAGAACTGATGATAGCAATGTGCTGGTGCTATGACTGTCAGTGAGAGAAAACTGACATTGTTTCCTAACATAAATAGGTGGCTCTGAATAAAGCATGTTGAATATACAGTACAGTATGTAGCTAAAGTAAATAAGTACGCTCTTCTAACCAGCTAGATTAGACCATTTTTATTTTATATTTCCTCATATGTACTTCTAAAAGATGTTGATTCATTCTAAGGGAACCTAATCTGCTCATTTTCAGGTGCATATCAGTATGTAGTGTCTCTGCTGGGACATGTTTCCATGCTTTAATGTTCAAAAAGCTCTTTATTCTTCTCATACTGCCTGTGCTGCAGCACCTCTTTTCACCCTCTGTCTGAATCTGATTGGTTAGCTGGCCGGCTCTGTTGTGATTGGTCAACCGCTTAGAGATGTCCCGCCCCTTAGCCTATCACATACAATGTGTTGTAGCGCTAGCCAATAGAAGCGTGAGTGTTACACAGTGATGTCACTTTGATCAGGAAATAAACAAAGGAGTCCAATGGAGGTGTGGGGGAGATACAATTTCCCTCTGGAGGGAACACACAGATTGTAGCCTTTGCAGACCATTGACATCCACAACAACCACAACACACAAAAGGAAAGGGAAAACCCCCCAAAAGCTTAATAAGGCCTCCTTACCAAAGATAACACATTGGTTGCTCACACGTGACAAAAACTCCTTTTAGAATGACGTGTCTCAGGCGATATGAATGTTAAATTAAATCCTTGTGATCCTTGTTTCCCTTCTACATCCTCCCCTCCCCCCCCCCCCCACATATGTTTGAACTTTTGAACTCCCAGTCATGAGTTCACTCCTCACTTCCTTTAACTCCTCACTGTGTTTGACTGTGACTGTTGCCAGAGACAGAGGAGCAGGATACTGTAAACACATCCAGAGTGTGTGAAGCACCTGCATCATATATCTCAGAAACAAAGAAATGATACACACTCACACTAACACACTGTTGTTGTTTTGCTGTGTTTATAATCTTGCTTTAAACTCACAGCTGTTGCTAGTCCTCCTCTGACAGGATATCCATCACCACTCTCGCTGTAGTGATTGTTGCTGCAGGCTCCTTGTGTACACAGGCTATAAGTACTGCATTTTTAATGAGAAATTATGACAAGGAAGCAGGAAGCATTACTGAAGAGAAACACAATCCTGAAGTCCTTATTACCTAACTGTATTACATTTAAACTGTAGTCAGATGCCGAGAGTATAGTTGTCTTTGCATGATGTAGATTAAATGAAAAACAGGCCCCTTGCTCCTCTTCAATGACTCATTGGTTTGAAATATGAGTTTGTTGTTCTGTTTGTCCTCTTTAAGCTTCCTATCACATTATGCAATCTAACAGAAATATACAAAACCATCCTCCCCCAAAAACTCCACTCCAGTGCAGCTATCAGCCATTAGAAGCATATTACAACAACAACTCACATAAAGGTCCCCTATTATACTGTTTTTCATCAATATATTATAGGTCTCAGATATTTATAAAATATGTCTCTGAAGTGTTTGGCTCCAAACACATCATTGCAGCATTACCCATAATCCCCTCTGTTTCAGCCCTGTTTCAGCCCTGTTTCCAAAGTGCTGATTCTCTGTCTGTTACTTTATGGCGCGTTTCCACTGCAGCGAGTAGCTCGCTTTAAGCGTGCCGAGCCGTGCGGGGCCCGTTTTTGGTTGCATTTCCACTTGGCCTAGTTTTGGCCCGGGGCTACTTTTTCACCTTTTTTCTGGCCCGACTAAATCGTGGTTCTCGGGCCAGGAACAACCAGGCTGAGTCGGGCTGAGTATGCTAAACCAGAGAGAGAATCGCTGGCAAGGGGGCTACAACGACAACAACATGAACATATTTGACCGTGATTTAATTGTAATACACGTTTCAAAATGATGCCGAATTAACAACATACTGATACCGGTTAGTAAAAACCATAATTAATGCTTTGACAAGTCTGCAGACAGACGGCAGGCGAAAAACCCTTTTAGAATGCGTGCTTTCTAAATGGAGCTTGGCTAAGCTAACGCTATATATGCTCCGACCGTCTACACTCACAACAACGGCCTATACAGACATAAATAAACCAGCGACTGTATTCGCCATGACACAGGCTGTCTGTGGTTTGTACTTGTTTAACTTTTGTCTAGTTTCTGAACAGATATGAGGAGCTGTGAGCTCTGAGTGCTAAGAGCTAACGGCTGTGTTGTTTTTCTGGGGCTCTCATTGAAGATGACGTCACGGCTCCGCCTACACTGCGTTACTATAGTAACCAGTGGTGTAGTGGGCGTTGGACGCGGGGGTACGCCGTACCCCCACTTATTTGGAGCACAATCTTTTTTTTAATAGTCTAATAAATATAAAATCATTGCCAGTGTTCTCAGTTGCAAGTGTGTATTTGTTGTAATAATGACAAAAACATAATACATTTCACAGTAATTATAATACAAAATAAAAACGATTTCCTTAAAGAATTATGATTCATCATCACGCTCATGACCCCGCGGCGAGCACGGCGAGCCAGCTCACTTCCCGCCGATTTTGCGGTAGCTCTTTCCCTCAAGAATGCTAACGAAAAAGCTCTTGGCAGGCAAACATTTTTTACTTGACTTCTTTTCTAAAAAGAATATAATTCACAAGAAGAAAGAGGCTAGCAGCACCGAAGCTACAAGTGAAGTTGCTACTAGTATAGGCCTACATCACCAGAAGAGCCGCCTAAAGACGTGGATAATGCTAGCACTAACGTCAACGTTAGCTGCGCTAGCAACGTTCCGCTGGCTAGCTCAAGCTCACCTTTCCCAGAGGTATGGACGGAGGAGATGTGGCGGAGGAAACAAGAGGCTACCCGTGGATACACTGCAAAGCTGGGAAACTGGACTGCAAAGTTTGTTCATCCATTTCGGATTTATCAGTCTTCAAAACGCAAGGTGTGTGTGTGTGTGTGTGTGTGTGTGTGTGTGTGTGTGTGTGTGTGTGTGTGTGTGTGTGTGTGTGTGTGTGTGTGTGTGTGTGTGTGTGTGTGTGTGTGTGTGAGAAAAGCAGCGCTGTCTGCTTATTTGCAATGTAGGCTAGGCCTAATCAGAATAATTTCAAGTCCAGATCATCGTCTGCTTAGTTGCAATACTGTAGTTTATGCAATTTAGGCCTATAAATTGTTTATGTAATTTATATGCCAGTGTGTCCATGATTTTGAGTCTGTGTGTGTGTTGAGCGCAGCGCCGTCTACTTTTTGCAGTACAGCAACTATAGGACTAAGCATGCCGGTAGTTTCTTTGGGCCTGTCTGCCCGTGTTGTGAGTGCACTTCGCACGTGCGCACTTGTGTGTCGTTCAATGGACAGCTCCCCCCCCCATCCCCCCCATCTATGTATATACTCGCATTTTAGACTCTGTTACTAACTGTATATCTGTAGACTTGGTATGTCTTAAATGTCCGGTTAGGATGTATTAGAACGAAATCTAAAATGAAAATTGTAAATAAGCAATCTGTATGTAAAAAACCACCTGTATGTAAATTGTAAATAAGCCATCTGTATGTCAAATATGTCTTATATGTCTTAAATGACATGATGAATTGGAAATGGGGGACCCTGATGTAAACAAGACGAAAGTCTTTCTCTGGTCTGCATCCCCTTAACAATTGTATGTTTTGAGCTGTACTGTACTGTACCCAATATACAAGCTGTTAATAAACTTTTCAATCAATCAATCAATCAATGGCATTGTTTGGGATTACCTAATTAAAATAGCGTCCCCCCAGTAAAAAAATCCCCACTACACCACTGATAGTAACTGCCCCAGTTCCTAAACTGTAATGGAAGCGCAGCATTAAAGTGAACCGGGCCTAATAAGGCCTAACCAAACCGAGCGAGGCCTGCAGTGGAAATGCAACACAACGGTGCTCTAGTGCGGCTTTCACACCAGCGCTTTTCCATTTCTAGCTCCGAGCAGGAGCTTTTCTGGTTCAGCTCCGGTTTCCCTTTTCTGCTCCCGCTCTGTTCACACCGCCCAGAGCTGATGCTGCTGCGTCATGACGTCACCGTTTACGTCCCTGCTTCATAAAATCCAAATCGCGCGGAAATCCCTCACATCGACAACAACAACAATGGCCGATTGTATTGAAGCGCTGTTCGCTTTGGTTATCCTTTTACGAAACGAAATGGAAGGCATCGGACGACTTTACAAGGGACGACCTTACTTGGAACTTTACAAACATCACACGCAGGCATTTTGTTGTTGTTCAGGAGGTTGATCCCGCCCATGCCCCTGCCCCCGCCTTGAGCTAAGAGGCGGTGCCGCTGCAGTGTGAAGAGGAAATACTTTTCAGGCTCTAGCTCCGAGCCGGCCCTGAAAACGCGTTGGTGTGAAAGGGGCATAGGAGGAGATTCAGGTGATAAGGTGGGTGGTGATTGGTTAATGGTTACACAAGCCAAAACATCGTTATGACATCATAAAGTGGCCAAAATCTGATCAGCTCATTTTCAGACAGGTTTTTATGTAAATGGAGGGACAAAAAGAGAGAGAATCTTTTTTCCTGAAACTTACAGAATCTCTTGACACAGAGGGGACACATGTTGATGTAGAAGATACGTGAAAAAGTGGAATTTGCATAATAGGTGACCTTTAAATAAGAAACACGATCTGGTGAAAGCAGGGTTGACTGTTTTTATGATGCAGAGCTGTGACAAAAACTAAATTTCCACTCTTTATTTAAAATATATCACAGTAGAGCTACCATATCATATCCTTTTAATTCATTCAACAAGAAAACAAGGAGGCAGTGATTTAAGAAACATTTATTCTAATCCCTGTGTAGTTCAGTGTCTCGTGTGCTTGGCAACGCTCCTCAGGCCTTCGCCAAGATGCAGACGAGGAAGAGTGTGAGCCAGGCTTTGAAAAACAACGGATCAAAGACTTCATGTTTCTGGTAAAAGCAGAAAATGTGCTTGCTGGTTCCCACGGGTTCGGGTGTTTTTAAACTGAGACCTGCGAAAGTGCACTGCATGAAGAACAAAGGTGTCCTGAACACATCTGCATGTGTCAGAGCTGCATGGAAGTGGGAGTCATGTCGGTCAGTGCTGTAAAGATTTATGTATTAATAACAGAAAAATACAGAAGATGGGGATGATGAGAAAATTATTTGACTATGTAGATGAGTTCACTTTCATAAAACAAACTTTCCATCAACCTTTCTGCCTTCACTGAGGTTCATATTCTCTCATATCTGACATTCTCCTGAATCCATCTTTTTCACATGTGTTCTCATTATCGTTTAATTTAATTTATTAATTTATTTAATTTATCGTTTTAATTTAATTTAATGATGTTGTTTATTCTGTAACATGATGTTAGAGCCATTTTACCTTTTGTTATTATTGTCTGAATGTTGGGCTTAATAATAATATAAATTAGATTATACTGTAAATTATTGGCTATTTTTGTGAGTCACATTATGGTTTAAAATGCATTAATTTAAGGCTCACTTATTATTTGTTATATGTGCGTCAGTATCACGTGCATGGCTATGCCTATATATGGTAGGTTGATAGGACACAGCTGGGGGTGATAGACGGGGAAATGGAAAAGTCTTTTGACCGTGTTCTTTTTGTTACTTTGGAAAATGATACACTTTTGAGTTACTATGAAGCGAAGAAATGTGTCCTCCTGTATGCACCGTGTGGATCAGTGAATAAAGCTCATCTGATTCAACTACGATCTCCGCTGAATTGTTTGGAAACAAAGAGAGGCGCGTCAAAACCCACAACCCCGATAGAGGTGGCTATTAAATGGTAGACAAGGATTAAAACGCCACCACAATAGTCAAAAGACTCCGTAAACTGTGGATAAAGACTTCGAAGGACAAGCACAGGATTCGTGTGGATTCCAGCTCTGCTTTGGAAACAGCGAACGGACGTTCTAAAGTGCCGAGGAGGAGGCCGTGAGTAAACCACGCCGGCCCGGAACTTATGAATGAGACGCTGTTTACAACGGGATCGCTTCGTCAAACAATGCAAGTACTGATGTGTGCATAGTTACGGATGTTTGACAAAACGAAACGGGAAATCCATCCAGTGATATCCTGATGCTTACTGAAGATAATCCGCAATTGCTGTTGGAATGCTTAAACAATGAAATGCATTAACGAACTATCACGCAGCCAGGAAGCGGACGTTAAAGGAATATTTGGCACAAAAACAGGACTCGCGAAGAGCTGTTCTTGGAAATATTAATGACTTTATTTCATGTGGATTAAGTGAAGAAAAAATTAAATAAACCATGGATCCTGATATACCTCCAGCTGATGTTGCCGCGGCAGAGGAGAGATATAAAACTCTCAGCCAATCGCGAAGAGGAAAACTTGGAGCATGCACCCGCAGAATGAATGAAATTAACCCATTACTGGTGCGAGGTGGAGATGTGGAAAAGGTGGATGAAGCTGTTGCAACGTTCAAGATGTTACTCAATGAATTTATGGAATGTCATGGAATTGTTCAAATGCTTTTATCTGAGGAAATAAGGGAAACTGAGAGAATAGATTGGTATGAACCAAAAATGTCTGCATTCACGAATTTCCTTAAGGATGTGGAAACGTGGAAAAGCTCTCAAATGGATCCTCAGATACTGATTGAACCCCATGACAGTGTTTCCAATGCATCAACCAGGAGGAGCTCAAAAGCAGGATCAGCAACTTCTTCTGCTTCTTCAATCCACCTCAAAATGGCCACAGAAAGAGCTGCCCTCCTTGCCCGGGCAGCAGGATTAAAGGAAAAGCATGCACTTGAAATGGAAAAGGCTCAACTGCAAGCTAGATCCGAACGGATAGAAATGGAAGTCAGCCTAGCTGAATCTGATGCAAAAATGAAAGTCCTGGAGCACTTTGAGACTGGTTCACAAAATCCAACACAAGGAAAATATGATGGCATGAATGACTATTTAAAGGACTACAGATTAAAAACACATATGTCAATGGATGCAGAGCCGTCTCCAATTTCCTTTGCTGAGTTCGGATCCATTCCCAAGACACCACTTCAAAGGCTTATACACCAACAACCAAGACCACCAGAAAATATTGATAATGCAAATCAAAGCTCTCAACAAACAGCTAGAGATGCAGGAATTACAGGGACAAATACTAATGACAATTTCCTGACTGTGATGCAAAGACAAAATGACATTGTTAATTTACTTGTACTTCAACAAAAACAAGCATCACTGCCCACTAGGGAAATCCCAGTCTTTGATGGCAATCCCCTGAATTATCAAATATTTGTGAGGGCATTTCAACATAGCATTGAGGAGAAAACCACCAGTAACCAGGATCGATTATATTACCTGGAACAATATACTTCGGGATCCTGCAGGGAACTGGTGAGAAGCTGCCTTCACATGGATGCTAATAGTGGCTTTGCTGAAGCTAAGAGACTGCTAAAAGTGCATTTTGGAGATGAGCTCAAGATAGCAAGCGCATATATGGGAAAAGCTCTCAACTGGAACACTATAAAGGCAGAGGATGGAAAGTCACTGCACTGTTATGCACTTTTTCTGAGAGGCTGCTGTAATGCAATGAGGGATCTGCAGAACATGGAGGAGCTGGACCTGCCATCCAACCTACGGCTCATTCTTTCAAAGCTACCTTACAAACTAAGGGAGAAGTGGAGAACAGCAGCTTGTGATATTCTGGAGCGGAGCCATGAAAGAGCAAGATTACCTGACCTTGTTGTATTTATTGAAAGACAAGCTAGAATACTTCAAGACCCTCTCTTTGGTGACATTCCCGATCAACTTAACAGTACAAAGGCGGCTTTCAAGACCAAGACTCTTGTTGATCCATATCGAAATAAGAGCAAAGGGAGCAGTTTTGCAACCACAGTGGCTATAGTGTCAGACAGGCGTGCAGAGAAACTCAAAGAAGACAAATATCCTGTTAAAAGCTACATTTCCTCCACTAACAATGACACCTCATGTACTTTTTGTACAAGTAAACATCCTTTAGCTGAATGCCATAAAATACATTCAGTATCTCATGAAGCTAAAATTGAGTTTCTGAAAGAGAAGGGACTATGCTTTGGCTGCCTGAAGGTGGGGCACTTGAGCAGGAACTGTAACAGGAGAATGACCTGTCAAATCTGTCATGCTAAGCACCCAACTATTCTGCACATTAAAAGATCTTCAAAGCCTGAAACTGAGAACTTTAAACATGGTAAGGCAGAGCAGCAGAGTGGGGGAGCAAGGCCTGATGAGACATCCATCAGCAGTGCTCTTGTTTCAGTAGGAGAAGGTGAAGGAATCGGGGCTGGTAAAGACAGCATACTTGCCATAGTGCCAGTGAAGGTGAAACTCTGCCATGGAAATAAAAGCATACTGACCTATGCATTCCTGGACCCTGGTAGTACCGACACATTTTGCACAGAAGGGCTCATGAGGCGGCTTGGTGCTAGAGGACGGAGAACTGAAGTCCTTCTTCAAACGATGGGAACAGAGAAAACAGTCAGGAGTTTTGAGGTAACAGGTCTAGAAGTGGGACATATGGAAGATGGCACATATATAAACTTGCCCAAGGTTTACACTCAGAACAAAATCCCTGTTACCAAAAGAAACATTCTCACCCAGGCGGACCTCAAGAAATGGCCTTATCTGCAGGACATCCAAATAAAAGAAATAGATGCTGACGTGGGACTTCTTATTGGAGTAAATACTCCAAAGGCTATGGAACCATGGAGAGTTATAAATAGCCAAGGAAATGGCCCATATGCAGTGAAAACACTGTTAGGATGGGTCGTTAATGGTCCACTTAATGCTTCCACAGATCTGGATGATGAAACCCCTGTGGCATTAGTGAACAGGATCTCAATTGTTCACCTTGAGAAGCTAATTGAAAGACAATATATTAACGACTTTCCAGAGAAAGAGTATGAAGAGGAAAGACAAATGTCAGCTGATGACCGAAAGTTCATGCAGATTGTATCAAGCTCGGTTTCTCTTAAAGATGGCCACTACAATTTACCTCTTCCTCTAGATAATCCAAACATTATCATGCCAAACAACCGCCAAATGGCAGAGCAACGAGCAATGGCACTAAAAAGGAAATTCCAGAAGGATCAGACCTATGCAGCTGAGTATAAAGGCTTTATGAGTGACATTATCAAAAAAGGATATGCAGAGAAAGTACCATCGGACGATCTACATGTGGAAAACGGCAAAGTGTGGTATATACCCCATCATGGTGTCTATCATAAACGTAAAAAAACGATCCGTGTGGTCTTTGATTGTGCATCATCCTATAAAGGCAAATCCCTCAACAGTGTACTCCTTCAGGGCCCTGACTTGGCAAACTCATTGATTGGTGTTCTACTCAGGTTCCGTCAAGAGCCCATCGCCATTATGGCAGATATTGAGGGGATGTTTCACCAAGTGCGTGTAAACGAGGAGAACATAAACTTGCTGAGATTCCTGTGGTGGCCTGAAGGAGAAACCAGCACAAATCTGGAGGAATACCGGATGAGGGTCCATCTCTTCGGAGCTGTTTCCTCTCCAAGCTGCGCAAACTTTGCATTGCGAAGAACAGCTGAGGACAACTGTGGCAAATTTGATGGAGAAGTGGCAGAAACAATCAAATCAAATTTCTATGTGGATGATTGCCTCAAGTCGCTAGCAAGAGAAAATCAAGCTATAAGCCTTATTAGGTCTCTCAGAGAAATGTGTTCCCTTGGTGGATTCAAACTGACGAAATGGATAAGTAATAGTCGAGTGGTGCTAGAATCCATCCCTGATGAAGACAAGGCTAAACAGGTGAAAAACTTGGATCTGGACAGGGATAAGCTGCCACATGAAAGAGCACTAGGGATGTACTGGGACATTGAAAATGATATATTCAGTTTCCGTGTGACTGTGAACAACAAAACCCTTACAAGAAGGAGTATACTTTCCACTGTCAGCTCTGTGTACGATCCTCTTGGTCTTCTCGCCCCTTTCATATTGAAGGCAAAGCAAATACTTCGATTACTCTGTAAAGCCCAATATGGATGGGATGAAGAAATTCAGGTGGAACTCTCAAAACCATGGCAGAAATGGCTCAAGGATTTAGACCAGCTGGCAAGATTCCAAATTGACAGGTGTGTAAAACCCAAGAACTTTGGAAGAGTGAAAACTGCACAGCTACACACCTTTTGTGATGCAAGTGAAGAAGGATACGGTACCGCAAGTTACCTGAGATTCACCAATGACATGGAGGAGGTACACGTAGCCTTTGTGATGGGAAAATCAAGAGTTACCCCACTAAAAGTCATGACAATTCCAAGGTTGGAACTCACTGCTGCTACATTGGCTGCACGAATGGACAAAATGCTCCGATCAGAGCTACAAGGAGAGCTTTTAGAATCAGTATTGTGGACTGACAGCCAGTCAGTACTGAAATATATTCGAAACAGGACTAAGAGGTTCCACACTTTCGTGGCAAACCGGATTGCTGTTATTCATAACCTCACAAAAGTGAACCAGTGGCGGTTTGTAGACACCAAAAACAACCCCGCTGATGACGCTTCAAGAGAACTGAGCATTGAATCCTTTTACAGTTCAAAAGGATGGCTTCACGGTCCAGAATTCTTGAAGAAATCTGAAGCACAGTGGCCAAGTATTCCAAAAGAACTTGGTTCTCTCCTTCCAGATGACCCTGAAGTACGCAAAGAAGCGATTGTCACCAGCATTGTCACATGTAAGATGGAAAAAACTCCAACAAGTAAGCTCTTGGACTATTATTCTTCATGGAATGACCTAAAAAGAGCTGTTGCATGGATAATGAAATTAAAGACAATCCTCCTGCAGATGAGAGAAAAAAGAAAAGATGACTCCACTGATCTTGGAGCAAGGCAGGATAAAGGAAAGGGACTGAAGGATCAGATGCTTCTGCTCAATATGCCTACAGCTAATGCACTAAGACTTTCAGTAGAGGACACAGAAAATGCTGAAAAAGCCATTATTTGCCACGAGCAGAGACAGCATTTCAAAGAGGAAATTGCCTTGCTGGAAAAAGGAAAACAGTGCAATAGAGGAAGCTCCCTATACAAGCTGGACCCTATCATTGATGCCGGGCTTCTGAGAGTTGGAGGAAGAACTAGAAAGATGGCTATGCCAACTGAGGTCAAACATCCAATGATTCTACCGAAACATTCTAATATCTCCAAGTTGATATTAAGCCACATCCATAATCAAGTTGGTCACTCAGGAAGAGGTCACATGCTCTCCAAACTCCATCGACGTTACTGGCTATCCGCTGCTAACTCTTCAGCAAGGAGGATCATAAAGAACTGTGTGTTTTGCAGACGCCTACAGGCTAGAGCTGGAGAGCAGAAAATGGCCGATCTCCCACTTGATCGAATAACACCTGATCTTCCACCTTTCACTCATGTAGGCATAGACTATTTTGGACCCATCGAGGTGAAACGTGGCCGAGCTCATGTCAAAAGATGGGGAGTAATCTTTACCTGCCTGGTAAGCCGTGCTGTCCACCTGGAAGTTGCCAGTCATTTGGATACAGCTGCATGCATAAACGCTCTTCGTCGATTCATCTGTCGTCGTGGCACAATAAAGAGCATCAGAACAGATCGAGGCACCAACTTCATCGGCACACAAAAGGAACTGGAGGAGTCTGTAAAACAACTGGATAACAACAAAATCAAGCAAACACTACTCAAAGAAGGAATTGATTGGACATTCAATCCCCCCTCCGGAGCTCACCATGGCGGAGTGTGGGAAAGGCTAATACGACTGGTTAAAAAGATCCTCCATTCTGTCCTGAAGGAACAAACATTGGATGATGATGCTCTGCACACCGCCTTGTGTGAGGTTGAGGCAATAATGAACGATAGGCCAATCACAACAGTGACAAACGACCCAAACGACCTTGAACCCCTCACACCTAATCACCTACTTCAGTTAAGAACAAATCCAATCTTGCCCCCCGGACTCTTTCAGAGAGAGGATCTGTACTCACAGAGAAGATGGAAACAGGTGCAGTACCTTGCTGACCTGTTTTGGAAGCGCTGGACCAGGGAATATCTTCCTTTGATGCAAGAACGGCACAAATGGAATACTATCAAAAGAAACTTCACCCCCGGAGACCTGGTCGTCATCATTGATGAGAACGCACCGAGGAACACTTGGCTCCTGGGACGCGTAGTTAAGACCCTTCCTGGTTCAAAAGGACTTGTTAGGAGTGTCCTGGTTAAAACCAAGACAAGTACGATCGAAAGACCCATAACTAAGTTATGTCTGCTCCTGGAGGCGACAGACTGAGCCTACTAAGCCTTAGCCTTTCAGTCACGTGCACCTCTGACTGTTAGACCAAAGGACTAGACTCTTGGTCTCCTACCCCCTCCCCATCAAAGGCTGCCTTTTGAACGCAGACCATTACAGACAATTAGTACTAGACCTACACACTCCAGTACTAGTCTTACATGGACTTGAAAGTATACATTACATTACATTACATTACATTGCATTTAGCTGACGCTTTTGTCCAAAGCGACTTACAATAAGTACATTCGACCAGGAAGACACAACCTTGAAGAAAACAGAATCATATAAGTATATCAGGTTTCATAGAGCCAAACATTTCAAGTGCTACTCAACTGGTTTTAGGTAATCCAGTCCTTTATTGGTATAAAAGTGCTTCGTTAATCGTTCTAGCGCTCGAAGTGGAGTCGAAAGAGATGAGTTTTCAGTTTGCGCCGGAAGATGTGCAAGCTATCTGCCGTCCTGATGTCAATGGGGAGCTCATTCCACCATCTTGGAGCCAGGATAGCAAACCCACGTGTTTTCGCCGATGGGAACTTGGGTCCTCCTCGCAGCGAGGGCGCAACGAGTCGTTTGGCTGATGCAGAGCGTAGTGCACGCGCTGGGGTGTACGGTTTAACCATGTCCTGGATGTAGGAAGGGCCAGATCCATTCGCAGCACGGTAAGCAAGTACCAGTGTCTTGAAGTGGATTCTAGCAGTTACCGGAAGCCAGTGAAGGGAGCGGAGGAGCGGAGTGGTGTGGGAGAATTTAGGAAGGTTGAAGACCAGACGAGCCGCTGCATTCTGGATGAGCTGCAGAGGTCGGATGGCACATGCAGGTAGACCAGCCAGGAGGGAGTTGCAGTAGTCTAGGCGTGAGATGACGAGAGCCTGGACCAGAACCTGAGTCGCTTTCTGAGTCAGCTGGGGACGTATCTTCCTGATGTTGTATATACAATATACATGGACTTGAAAGTATACAATATACATGGACTTGAAAGTATACAATATACTATGGACTTAAGTATACAAATATGCTACGGATGGACGTTATGTTTTGTTAAAATGACTCTGTTGATGTACTATTATTGGTAATTGCTATGTAATAAGCAATTAGGGGCTGGTATGTTAGAGCCATTTTACCTTTTGTTATTATTGTCTGAATGTTGGGCTTAATAATAATATAAATTAGATTATACTGTAAATTATTGGCTATTTTTGTGAGTCACATCATGGTTTAAAATGCATTAATTTAAGGCTCACTTATTATTTGTTATATGTGCGTCAGTATCACGTGCATGGCTATGCCTATATATGGTAGGTTGATAGGACACAGCTGGGGGTGATAGACGGGGAAATGGAAAAGTCTTTTGACCGTGTTCTTTTTGTTACTTTGGAAAATGATACACTTTTGAGTTACTATGAAGCGAAGAAATGTGTCCTCCTGTATGCACCGTGTGGATCAGTGAATAAAGCTCATCTGATTCAACTACGATCTCCGCTGAATTGTTTGGAAACAAAGAGAGGCGCGTCAAAACCCACAACCCCGATAGAGGTGGCTATTAAATGGTAGACAAGGATTAAAACGCCACCACACATGACATTGCAGGTCTGTCCTTCCTGGGAAATGGATGTGTCCCCATTATTCTGATCATTCCGGGGTTTCTTTTGGTTGGTTTGGATAAATGTATTTTAAGCATCCCAAATTGGTATCACAGCAGCTTGTAATTTCACAGAAAATATATACATGGTGAAATATACATATCTCAAAGTAACTGATTTTATGGAGGAATGTGAGGGATGCTTGCTTTCAGCCCTGTGGTGTGAACATGTTTCTCTAATGATGTAATTCCCTTTCCAGCCTCATGGGGAAGCTGTAGTTGAGCATTTAGAGCAGGAACATCACATGTTGCACTGATCCAGTTTTGCTCTGTACATTTAGGACTTTTTCTGCCGTGTATCCATGGGTTGGAATATCCTCACGACTAGGGGATGTGTTGCCATGAAATCTCATGTCCCTCTCCGGATATTTTGCTATCAGTTTGGTGATCCTCTGACTCTTATATAGCTCATAGTTTGGTTTATGATTACATACTTGAAAACTAATGACATTCCCATCAGATTTTGTACTACATGTATGTCATTAGTAGTGATTGTAGGGGTGTAACGGTTCACAAACATTTCGGTTCGGTACGTACCTCGGTTTTTAGGTCATGGTTCGGTTCGGTACAGCAGAAAAAATTATCACAAAACATAAAATATATATATATATTTTTAAATTATTATTAAACTATGAATAATGTATTCACTCAAATAAATACAAAATATAATAAAATAAACACTAAGGTGCAGCATTTCGATGAACTGAAATAATCTGTATTTGAACTTTACTGTACTAGTACTCACAAAACATAAACTATTAGTTTTGGGTTTTTAATTATTATTAAACTATGAATATTCACTCAAATAAATACAAAATATAATAAAATAAACATTAAGATGCAGCATTTCAATGAACTGAAATAATCTGAATTTGAACTGTACTGTACTAGCACCTAAGCAGCCAGTTTGACATTATGACTTGCTCTCGCTAGGGACAGAGATAGCAGATACAGTAAGGTAGTGCTTTGCTAACATGGCAACATAAGGATATATTTGTCGTTTGTAATAGCTTTGGCTCGGTCTGATCTTTTTGCGAGTGGTGGAGGCTTAAATGCTAGTGGGAGTTGGGTTTGCACTTCAGTCTTTTTTCTTTTGGTACCGGTGATATTCACGTTCGGGTGATGCCTTTTCAAATGAGTGCAAGTTTGATGTATTTCCAGCCGCGTAACCAATTTTGGTTGAACAATGCCGACAAACAGCTTTGGTTCGGTCCACCTGTCTTTGTCCGTCATCCTTGTACGTAACTGCGAAACCAAAATGTTCCCAAACCGGAGACTTCAATGATGCTGGAGGATTTTCTAGCTCAACTTTATCTGCGTTCGCCATTTCGACAGTTCCTCAAATTAATGACTACATTTGAACAAATCCCTGTGACCAGCTCAGTATGCCTCTCGTCCAATGAAATGACTTGGTCGCTCTATGACGCGTTGAACCCAATGTGAGCAAATTACTCTGAATGCTGCGACGCAGCACCTGAGATTACTTCCAAAAAGTTGTTCACGTTCTAAAATGTTTACATTTAACGTTATATTCGTTCGGTACACACGTGTACCGAACCGAAAGGCCCGTACCGAATAATTTCGGTACGGGGGTACGTATACCGTTACACCCCTAATTGATTGGCTACATTGAGATATATAAGAGGCTAAGATGTTTTAATTTCCAGACTTATAAAGTGTACCTGCAAGATGATCAGGATTTGGACAAATGAAAGAGTATACGGAAGAAATTACAGAGAGAAGTTGTTAAATAATTCCAAAAATGTTGTCATGAAGCAACATTTTAACATTAAATGTTAACACAGACATGTTTATATGATGTATTAATGAGAAACATATCTGTGTGATTCAGGTTTAGTTATTTTGACTGAGCTTTCATGCAACTCTTCCTCTTTGTCCTCATATTACAACAAATACGACTTTGGTTGGAGTGTAGCATGAGACTTAACATACTGAAATAAATGTGTGTGTGTGTGTGTGTGTGTGTGTGTGTGTGTGTGTGTGTGTGTGTGTGTGTGTGTGTGTGTGTGTGTGTGTGTGTGTGTGTGTGTGTGTGTGTGTGTGTGTGTGTGTGTGTGTGTGTGTGTGTGTGTGTGTGTGTGTGTGTGTGTGTGTGTGTGTGTGTGTGTGTGTGTGTGTGTGTGTGTGTGTGTGTGTGTGTGTGTGTGTGTGTGTGTGTGTGTGTGTGTGTGTGTGTGTGTGTGTGTGTGTGTGTGTGTGTGTGTGTGTGTGTGTGAAGCCTCAAATGAACCTCTGGCCTAATTCTAAGTGTGTGTGTGACAGCTAAGAGACTGGAGATGTTAAAGAGAGAGGGGGAATAGTGAATCATTTAACAATAAAGGAACAACGGATGAATAGGTGTCAAGAGGAAAAACGCTTCATTATATAATGCGATCATAAAGGAGGACAATGACAGGGACACTTTCAAAAGGACTGGATCACTCTCACAGCGCAGACATAAAGTACATTTACGTTATTTGCATGACAGATGGAATAAAACCATCAAAGCAAGTGAGAAAAACACAAATGTTCTCATTTGTCAAGGGCTATTGTTGTGCCTCTGAGCAATCCTCACTCTACTTTTGTTTGTTGTTTCCCAAGAGTTGATGTGTATGGTTGTTAAAAAGCAAAGCAACGTTTATCAGAGTTAATTTAGATGAGTTTATCATCCAAATGCTGTGACTTTAATTGAATGTTTGATAAAGACATGCCGGCTTCTGGTTCCTTTTCTGCAGATATAGGGCTGTCAGTCGATTCAAATAGTTAATCGCGATTAATCGCAAATGAATTGCACATTTTTTATCTGTTCTAAATGTACCTTAGAGGAATATTTTTCAAGTTTTTAATACTCTTATCAACATATGAGTGGACAAATATGCTTTATGCTAATGTTTATTATCATTTGAACAATGACAAATATTCTCATGAATATTAAACACAACAACCTCTGAACATTACAAATATTCGCCTCAATTCAACCTGGAACCTCTCTCATACCAATAATACAATACAAATGGTGTGTGTGTGTGTGTGTGTTGGATCGTTGGAGCTATGTGCAACTCAAGGCATATGCTCGAACGGGAGCTGCCTGGACGCTGCAATCATGTTGCGCACTATCCGTGCTGAGTGTGCTGACTTTTCGTACAATGTCCCACTGTCTGGCTTCCTGCATAAAGTCAAGTGCTCGGCGCAGTTGTGGCGAAATGTCGCTCCTCTGTTTTCATTTAAAGATCAAATGCAAAGTTTTTTTTATAATTGCCAGTAAAAATCGAAATCATATAGCTACAACACTATCTAAGATATTGCAGTATTAAAATCGGAAATAATATGCGTCTGGCAATGCGCAATATTTATTTTGTTCAACCCCCAACACCAAGTCCGACGATTTATTTTCTCAGCCGCTCCTCCGCAAGATGGCGTCGCGTGACGTCACAGTGGCCAAACAAACAAACCTTGGCTTATCGCTCACAGCTGCTTCCGCCGATAGTACAACTTAGTTTCGTTATCATGTCTGATTCTGAGTAGACTATAGACTAAAAGCTTTAGGAATCCAAACTATAACATATAATAAGTACCCTGTATCAAGATTGATGCAAAACAAGTGACGTTTGACCTTTTTAGAGAGGTTTAGAAAAATAAAGTCCAGGCGGACTCACCACTGGGTAATTTGGGAACCATCACAACCAAACACAATGCTAACAGTGAGACTCTGAATTAGCCCCGAGCGAAAAATGCTAACCTATTACTGCACCGAAATCACTCCTAGCTCCCTTATTACTTATCCTAGCTCCACATCCAACACATTGTTTATGATCGTAAAGACACAGAATCTAACGGTGCCCACCTCTATAAGCACCCACTTGGCTGAAAGAAATGAAAGCATGGCAGAGGGCTTTTTTGATGCATAGGCCTAATGAAGTGGTTAGAAGAATGTTGGGTTTTCTAAGTGCTCACAGTCACTTTTAATTGCGCGGGGGGCATTTTTAATTGGGCCAGGAGGAATAATAGTGGATTTAATCCCTATCATAATGCATATTGTTCACACTTTTCCGTTATGAGTGGAGGAGCGATGAATGAGCTGCAGATAAACTACAATGCTAACAGTGAATTAGCCCCGAGCGAAAAATGCTAACCTATTACTGCACCGAAATCACTCCTAGCGCCCTTATTATTTATCCTAGCTCCACATCCAACACATTGTTTATGATCGTAAAGACACAGAATCTAACAGTGCCCACCTCTATAAGCAATAAAACTGCAATTCCGTTATCTGCGTTATCTGCTGTGCTCCGTGCGCTTTGAAATCTAATCAAAAGTTGTTTACCTCAATTATTTGGCGTTTCTGCATCGCAGCTCTTTCGTTCTTTCAGTGGTTTCTTGTGCTGAAATATGGAGGGGACGGCTCCGGGTTTCAGCCTCCGACGTGCTATTAATGCTTCTCCACCAACAGACTTCATGATAGCAGGATCAACGTCGTATGCATCACACGCGAAGTGGTCAGAACACAACTTGCTCCATTTTGTCGGTTGCCATCCAACACGATTCACTAAAAAAATCCATTTTTTGCGGATGATTTGGTCTTTGGGAAATGCATGTAAAACTCTCCCAGATCCCGCACCGTTCGTACAACAAAAAGCTCAACAATAACCCATGTTAATTCAGTTTTCTTTTCGAAAAACATGTGACCGAGACTGCCGAGTCGGGATATTTGGTCCAGAGACTGTTTGGCCACTATTACGTCACGCACGCGGAGGCTGCTGGGAATTACATGTCAGAAATTCAGACGGCTTTGGGTCGAGTTTTGGATCAATAAAAAGCTTTTTTTTGGGTGTATTATCTCGATTTAAATAAAATAAAAAATACAGGCAGTCTTAAAAACAACATTTCTATAAAAATGTAGCATATTTGGAAGCTTTGCATTTGATCTTTAAACAGCTCCTTATATCCGTTAGCGCAGCTAGCTAGCACCAGATGCTAACAACAACAATGCACGTAAGGTCTCTCTCTCTCTCGCTCGTGCCACACATACACACACCCTCCCGGTCCTCCCACTAGCCAGTCGGTGCCTGCCGGTGAGCGTGGAAGTGTGGTCTGCCACAAGCGGGCGGCACGAGCAGGGCTGTCAGCATCAGCTTGTAGATGGTATTTTAAACTCGATGCGCTCTGAAACTACGGGGCGGCCGAGGAAAAAAAATACACATGCGTTAATCGCGTTAAAATAATTAGTGGCGTTAATTTTTTTTTGCGTTAACACAGCCCTAAGATCTATATCAAGCTCAAACTATTAGACAGGAAGTGACAGAGGAATCACTCGACGGCACGCTAAAAGTTACAGCCACAGAAAAAGCAGATCAAGAATTTGAAATCCAAAATCTGTAAACATCAGAAGGAGTGGAATAAAAAGTATATTCTCCTGTTATTAGTTTAGTTTTCCCTTTTGCGCAATCAAGCTGATTCAAATCAGAAAAATGTGTCTAAATCTTATTAAAATGTTCCTTTTTTTGTTGACATCTCCTTTAGATGTGTGAAGTGAAGGTAAACACTCTTTCCTTAATCCACTAACAAGCTTTTTAAAGAAATCTCCCTTTTAATATTTCAGTATCCCGCTGTGTTCATATTTTAATTTATGATGACAGCGACAAACCAATGACTTCAATGTGTTTGATATGTACAGTGTTTTCTGAAAGTGCTGCTAATTTATGAATTATTGATGGCTGAATATCTGCTCGTGGGGATTGTGTCTTGATATGATGAGTCTGAGGAGAAAAGATAATAAACCTCCAACACTATCAGAGGCTACAGAAGCTATAAAACGTATTTTCAGTCACATAATGTTTATAAATCCTCTATTTTCACTTTGTTTTAATGGCATTTTATCTTTGCTTCTGCTTCTGCTGCAACCCTGTTTCCCCACAGATATCATTAAAGTGTCATCTAATGTTATTGATTTGAATTGCACACACACACTGTACTGATGGCTATTCAAATGCATATTATAATTTAAAAAATCAACAGGTATTGAGAAAATATGAACAGACAATTACATGAAATTGCGTTCCCCTGCTGCTGGAAGGCACTCGGTTAACGGCTGAGTTTCTCCTCCATGCAGGAGTCAGAGTAACGTGAGAGCGCAGTGTCTCCTCAGGTGATTCACAGCCAGGTTTTTTTTAAGTGGATCTCACACCTCGCTGCTCTGAGCTCTCTACACCGGGGGAATCGTTGGGGAGTGGACATAATCTCATCTCACGTCCATCTCCACATTCTCTGTTACCCTGGAGCCACACACTGACACTGTAAAGATAGACACTAGAAGAAGTATTCATGAACAATATTGATCGTAAAGATTGACCAAGTGGTGAAGCGCACAGGTTTGGGTGAGGTTGAATTGAAGAAGAAGAACCTCCTATTGACTCGCGTATTGTCCTGTTATAAAGATGTACGGTGGCCGACAGATGCAAACTCGCTATAACGGCCCAAAACATTTCCATTAGGAGCAACATGCTACAGCTTCAGTAATCAGTAACGATGTAAATATAGAAACAAAAATGTGCCAAAACACACGCAAAATAAAGAGAATCATCACCAACTTAACAAAACATGCACATTATTTGTATTTGCAGCGTTTGGTTTATGCAGCGCTTTTAGTAAATGCTGCTGTGTTTCCTCAAGTTGGTGAAGATGTTTTTTCATGTGTTTTGGCACATTTGGGGGGGTTTTGCAAATTTGTTTGGGTCTGTAGAGCGTTACTTGTAAATAAAGAATCCTTTAAAAATCTCTTTTGTATCCGTTGTGTGATTTGTGACATTTGAATAGAAAAGGCAATACAGGCGTATAATCAGAGTTATTCTGATTAAATGTTCTCATTCATTAGTAGTGAGTACAATAAAACATTGAAATACCAATGCATACAGGCCTAGAGAAAACATTCTCAGACACAACAACATACACACACACACACACACTGATACAAAAAAACAGCGTTGTGTTTACAGGCCTTCCTGGCGATGTTAAAGTCAGGAGAGGGTGGGTGTGTGTGTGTGTATGTATGTGTGTGTGGGTGTGTGTGTATGTATGTGTGTGTGTGTGTGTGTGTGTATGTATGTGTGTGTGTGTGTTTTTGAAAGGTCTGGAAATAATTAAGATAAGGGCTTGAAGGGACGTAGAAGGGGGAGGAAGGGGCTGACAGACATGCATCTCCCGGCTATATTTAGCGGGGTGAGGTATTCACAGGCAGGACAATTCCTCTGTTGCTGCAGACGCTTTTCCTCCTCTCCCCTATGTGTCTCCAACAACTACACCTGAGATTCTTTAACATTTTCCATATTAAAACTCCCGCCACCTCCTGGTTTAATGATATCAGAGAGAAACACAGTGTTTACACCTTAATTCTACCCTACACTGAGTTTGTTATGACGTATTTTTGTAAGCTGTATAGCATTGCAAAGGGTCCCAGGACGATAAGATCTTTACAATGGATTTCGAAATATTTAGATCTGCGGCAACAATATGATACTTATTCGGTTCACTAGGATTATCTCCACATATTAACACCACTTTCATTATAGTAAAATAGAAGTATAAAGCTTAAAGGCTATACAATAACTACATCAGGTCAGCACTGCTAAGCTAAAAGCGGCTAATGTTTGGCTAACGTTAAGCGGTCTCATTTAAACACTTGTTTTTATGGGGATATGTTAGTGGGGTATTTACTGAAAATCTCTTAAGCTTGTGTTAACCACAGACCTTATTTCAGCTATTTAACCACATAAATGTTGACTTTGAGACAAGGGAATCTTAAAGTGGACCTATCATGCTATATTTGAAATATATATTGTAGGGCTATACCTATATAAAACATGTCTGTGAAGTTTTTTTTTCAAAATACCAAACAGATCACCCATTGTAGCCATCCCTCATACTGCTCAAACCCCTCTTTTGAAGCCCTGTTAGAAATGCAGATTTCGGGTCCTTAACTTGAAAAAAATGAATAAGAGGAGGCGGAGCTAATGCCTGATCAGAATTCTACCGGAGATAAAGTTAAATTCGGTTGTGATAAAACGCCATCCTGTTTAAACTACGTCAAGGATTATTTCTGAAATAGTATGGAGCTCAAATGCTTTTTCTCTTACAGGTTTATCACAAGGTGAGTTCTTTTTTGTAGTACACCCGTTTTTAAAAGATTTGGGTACGGAGTAAAGGGAGAGGGTTTTATTCTCTGACGCTGCAGGAGTTCCCTGACGCACCGGGGACACATATGTATGTATAAAAGACATCACAAAGTGCATTTTGCATGATAGGTCCCCTTTAAGTGGTGAAATGCTAACTCATTTCCGGGTTTAAGGACTCATTCCTGCACCACTCTATTGATGCAAGTAATAATAAGAGAGGTTGTGATAGAAGTAGTAGCCATAACAGTAGAAGATAATACTTCTATAGTGGCAGTAATGATAATAGTAGCAGTAGAAATTCTTAATTTGGTCCTGAAACCAAACTGTGTGTACAGTAAATTACCTCTAATGGACAGATACTTAATAATGTAATGCTTTTGTAACTACAGGCTTTTGTCAGGGGAGGTAATATGCTTGTTTCCAATTAAAAACATAATATATAATGGTGCCAGTGTTGCAACTGTCAGCCCCTAGGAGTGTATTCCCTTAACCCCTTTGAAAAGACTCTGGAAGCCTGAATCTACTGAATCACTGAACATCACACACCTATTGTAAAATATGTGGTCGTATCCCACGTGAATCGTTGACTGAAACACGGAACAAAAAGTTTATTATCTGAATTTCCAGCCTGGTAGTTTGCTGCAGGCATCCCCCTGACTTTCTCTTATACTCACAGTTTTAAATCAACTTGCAGGTATTGTTATGCAGCCCTGCCATTAAAATATGCAGCTCAGCAAAGCAGGCCTGTGTGTTTTGAGGAGAGGATGAACATGGAGACGCTGCCCAGAGGCATCGTAACCAGCACATCGTAAAGACACTCGTCTCCACCTCAGCAGCATTAAAACTGGAGAGAGGACTGCATTAAAGAAACAGACAGAGAAGGAGGGAGAAGAGAGAGGGAAACAAGAGTGAGAGGTAATGGGAACGACAGGTTGCCGTACAGATGGGACAAACTGCAGCTACAAGCCCAGATGTATGTGATTTAACAGATTCCATGAGCTAAATGGGAAGAAGCATGACAAGAAGCTAATAGATAAACACAAATATATATTAAATTGGAGAAACAAATCTACAACAAAGTGCCTTTACAATAAAAACATGTAGTAATAATAACAATAATAATGACGATATTGCCCCTTTAATATTAAATAAATGCCTCATGATTAATAAATGAACACCCCTCTATGTTAGATAAATGACTTATAAGAAGTGTATAAAGGGAATTTTGCAGTTGAATATTTAACATCCAAGCATGCAGGCGCACCAAATAAAAAATAAGAAACATGGCTGACTTTGACATTTGGATTTATTATTTTATTAACTAACATTTCCCAAAATATGTTTGTGCTGAAAAGATACCTTTCAGGGATTGTATACCATAACCAACTTCCAAGTTACTTTAGCAACACATTTTCTACAAATTCATAATTTTGCATTAAGAGTTCTTACTCTAAGTATTCATTTATTTAAAAAATAAATTAAAAAAAGAGTCCGATACACTTTACGTTGACTTTTAGTTGAGAGTCCAGGCAACCATTTACATTATTGATTGTCTTGTGACGTCAGACGAATGCAGCATCGTGAAGTCAGGATTTAACTCTGATTTTGAGTGACGTTTGACGGTTTGAGTGAGGTCAGAAATCAAGTTCAGATGTAACCGTGTGGTAGAGTATCTTTCACCCCTAATCAGATAAAGACCATATCTGCTGAAATGAGTCGTGCATTAAGTCAAGGGAGGATCAGAAAGTCCGTGTGACATTGCCGACCTCTCTTATTAATCCCTATAGAAAGGGAGTTGTCACATCCTGATTGGTAACGAAGGGAACGGCACCAAGCTGCTCTCAAGTCTCTATTAGGAGCCAACAGGTGATCTGAAGATCCTCCAATCAGCTCACGGGAACTTTGACATCCAGCCAAAAGTAATTTGTGAAAAGAAATGAAAACATAACAATAAGGGACTGCCATCTGCACAGTGCGCATTTAGTCTGATGTATTGTGAGTGTTTCACAGTCAGATAATCATTCCCATTATAGTACTTGTAAAAATCAATATACATACATTTAAATACAATGGCTTATTTTGTCTGGGCGGAGTTGCATGGTCATTCTTAACTGTTTATCCTTTAAATAACACAATGCTATGACAAAATAAATCCTGTAAAAAATTGTTTGACGTTTTAAATGGCAGTAGTTTTAAGCAAATGTTTTTTCGACCTGAAGTGTACCTCATGAATGCATCATGCATTGTGCTTTTATATGCTCCAGTAATCCCCTTTATCACCCAAAACAAATAGCTCCCCCCCCCCCTAAAGAGGCAAGCAGGTTAAGTGTGTGATAGCCAGTGGGAATTTCATTTTATGTAATTATTCAGTGACGTTTTGACGGAAATATGGTCATTAAATGTGTTCATAGAAAAGTGTCTTTAGATCTTTACACATCCATATAGGTAGATGTAAGGATGTTTGTGTTGTACCATAAGGTATTGTCTGTGTTGTGAGAGTAATACATTTCCAAAATAACTTTGGAAAGGAGGTGAAAATAGAAGATTTCCTCCTAAAAATATTTGTAGCTGCACACTCACCTGGGCGCTGCAGGAAACTGGGAATGTTCCCATGAAGACATCAGCCAACAGCCTGGGGAATACTGCACAGGAAGCATGAAACCCAACCTCTTCCTGTCCAACTCTGTGTGTGTGTGTGTGTGTGTGTGTGTGTGTGTGTGTGTGTGTGTGTGTGTGTGTGTGTGTGTGTGTGTGTGTGTGTGTGTGTGTGTGTGTGTGTGTGTGTGTGTGTGTGTGGTGCGTGCGTGCGTGCGTGCGTGCGTGCGTGCGTGTGTGTGTGTGAGAGAGAGAGAGTTCTTGCTTAATGTTCAAATTCTCAGCAGTTTGGTTATATGTATGTATTTGTGTATAGATGTTGCAACTATACACAGCTTTGGCAATACTGTATGTAACTATGGTCATGGTAATAAAGCTATTGAATTTAATTGAGAGAGAGAGCGAGAGAGAGAGGGGGGGGAGAGGGGGGGAGAGAGAGGAGAGAGATCATATCGCATCACGTTTCTGTGTTTTAATATGCAGTAGTAACTGTACTCTGCTTATAAAGACGGTCATTCTGAAGCCACCTCATTTCACAAACCAGTAGCTTTTCTGTTTTGCAACATTAAATCATTTTATTAATCTGATCTGACACATAATAGTTTCAAAAGCACCATATATCTTCACCAAGTCATGTGACCACTATATCAGGTGTAATTGAATCAGTGCTCGTTGTTGTTTTTAATGTTATTTAATGCTTTGACTTCAAGTTTGTTGTGTAGTTCGGCAGCGTGTGTGTACAGAAAGCTTCTACTATCAACCTTTATGTTAAAAATGCATTCAATGACACTGATTGTGTAACGTAGGTGTATAAGTGCATAATCAACAGAGATACAGTATTAAAACACTTCAATAATTCCCTTCAGCAAGAAGCGTTTAGGTGTCTTTCAGCTCATTGTTTTGGTTTACGACAAACAATTTTGGTTCACTTTCACTGCTCTTATATCAAGATTGTTGGGGCTTCATGCAGTTCGTTTTTATGTGAAAAACACATTCTACGCTACCTGATCATCGACCAACTGTAGACAAATACACTTATGGCGCGTTTCCACTGCAGGCCTCGCTCGGTTTGGTTAGGCCTTATTCGGCCCGGCTCACTTTTATGCTGCGTTTCCATTACAGTTTAGGAACTGGGGCAGTTACTATAGTAACGCAGTGTAGGCGGAGCCGTGACGTCATCTTCAATGAGAGCCCCAGAAAAACAACACAGCCGTTAGCTCTTAGCACTCAGAGCTCACAGCTCTTCATATCTGTTCAGAAACTTGACAAAAGTTAAACAAGTACAAACCACAGACTGCCTGTGTCATGGCGAATACAGTCGCTGGTTTATTTATGTCTGTAGGCCGTTGTTGTGAGTGTGGACGGTCGGAGCATATATAACGTTAGCTTAGCCAAGCTCCATTTAGAAAGCACGCATTTTAAAAGGGTTTTTCGCCTGCCGTCTGTCTGCAGACTTGTCAAAGCATTAATTCATGGTTTTTACTAACCGGTATCAGTATGTTGTTAATTCGGCATCATTTTGAAACGTGTATTACAATTAATTCACGGTCAAATATGTTCATCTTGTTGTAGTTGTAGCCCCCTTGCCAGCGATTCTCTCTCTAGTTTAGCATGCTCAGCCCGACTCAGCCTGGTTGTTCCTGGCCCTAGAACCACGATTTAGTCGGGCCAGAAAAAAGGTGAAAAAGTAGCCCCGGGCCAAATATAGGCCAAGTGGAAACGCAACCAAAAACGGGCCCCGCACGGCTCGGCACGCTTAAAGCGAGCTACTCGCTGCAGTGGAAACGCGCCATTAGAGACTATAGCGAGCATTTAGCAGCTTAAGAGACCAATACCTCCCCTAAATAGTTGGTGGAGACCCAAATGGAGTTAAAATGAGATTGAATATTGAATTAACATTCATTAATTGACCATAAACATAACTCCAAATAAATAATGATGTTATTCCATATATGCAGCTAAACTTAGGTAACTTTGCAAACAAGGATAAAAAGCAAAGTAATATTGTCGGTGTGTCTTTCTGCTGCCCCCAAGAGGCCAACAAATCTGTTAATGCAGCTTTAGAGTACTGAATTTCCAATAAAGTGTGTCTTTTAATGTTGTGAGAACTTTTTATAAACTTTAAATACATTTTTCACAAACGTTTTTGCAATGAGCTGTTTTTATCAACTCAACTTTATTTATATTTCACTTTCATAGAAACAGGAAGTGCAAAGTGTAGAAATACACAACAATACAATTAATATAGCAAGACAACATTTACAAGAATCAAAGAATAACAAATTAATATAAAAATATATACATTTTTAAATGTAGGGCTAAAAAATCCCGCAAAAAATATTGACGGTTGAAAACTAAGGCTATGACAATTTAAAAAAAATGTCTTGCCATGTGTTTCAAGGTGTGTTCCTTATTACAGTAAATACATGTAAGGCACTGAGTGTAACCAGTCCACGAATTACAGGTTACCTCACCTCATCTCTGAGACATCACACACGTTTCAAAACGATTTCATTGGACAATAAATGTTTCTCGAACCCCTGTGAACCAATGAATCTTTCACATTGATTAACATCATGACAATCCCAAGTCAAAAGGTTTTCTCCTCACGACCGCGGTGTGCATGTGTGAGAGCTGCAGGTATGACATGCTTGTAGGAAAGAAAAACAGAGACATGTGGCTTTAATGTGCAGCAGGCCTGGAGCAAGGACCTCCATGCAGCCTGGAGACCTTGAACACACACCTCTGGATGGAAACCAGCGTTGCACACATACACATTCCTCCAGCCAGATATCTCAAGTATGCGCTGCGGTTCAACTTCACCTCTTACCTGCGACAGGCTGAGAAATACTGCCGAAAGCGTGCAGGTTCAGTAATGATTTCAACATGCTTTCTGTAGTGGAGATATAAGGATAGACTCAGTCTGGGCGCTGGTTGTGTTTTTATCACCAGGTTCACACTGTTGAGGTTGAGTTGGCCAGAACACCACTTATGGACAATGTTTTTGTTTATTTGCCTTTTAGAGAAACTATTTGGTTAAAGCAACATTTCATGTAGTTCTCCATGTCCACTTGTTGCTGATGGTTGTGGTAGAGGAGCTGTAGATGTTGCATCTGTAGCATGGACAGTAGCAGTAGCTACAGCAGTGAGAAGCAGAGGTGGGGAGAGGCGGGGCTATGTCTTCATCGTTATCAGGAAATGATCATATAGGACGTACACACGGTGCCGTTAGGCCCCCCAGAGTGTTTCGTCCGCAGATACCCACCTTGGGACCCGTTACCGTTTGAGGGCTCCGTTTCCGCGGTCCCGTTACGGCCTCGTGTGAACGAACCGTCCATACAATAGAGAACTGTAGCAGATACAACCCGTTTCGTGTCCGTGTGGACGGGGCCTCAGGTGATAAGGTGGGGGGGGTTACCTTGGTTGGTGATTGGCTAATGGTTACACAAGCCAAAACATCGTTATGACATCATAAAGGGGCCAAAATCTGATCAGCTCAATTTCAGACAGGTTTTTATAGAAATGGATCAGGACAAAAAGTGAGAGAATCTTTTTTCCTGAAACTTTCAGAATCTCTTTCCACAGAGGGGACATGCTGATGTATAAAAGACATGAAAACGTGGATTTTGCATAATAGGTGACCTTTAAAGGGCAAAAATAACAAAATACAATTAAAACTAAAATCATCATCAACTACATATAAAAGCAATCAAAAAAGGAAAAAAAAAACGCCTTAGAAAGACTGATTAACAATAACTGATAGGATAAAGGGATTATGTGCAGTGTTTTCGTGAAGTTGGTGAAGATGCTTCATCATTTGCATCTGTTTTGGCATATTAACATTTTGAAGCTGCAGCGGTTTCTCCTAATGGAAATGTATTGGCCGTTGTAACACATTCACACCTGTCGGCCACCGTACAATGCAGCTAAGGACAGGAGCACATAGACAAAAGGGAGAGGGAAATAAAGGCAAATCATTATTTATTAACTTTACATTTAAATGTGATGAATTAGTTGTTTATCTTCTGAGGAAACTATTGGATGCATGTTGTGAGGAAAGCTTGTCTCTTTTCCCCCGGAGAGAAACTGCAGTGAGATCAAAGCAGCAGAGGTTTGAGATATGACAGCGCTATGAAACATACATGACAGGATAACAAGAGGAAGTTCTTGCTTGAGTAGAAAGACTTTTTGAAAAAAGTAGAGGAGAGATGGATTGATAATGTTTAATTTAACTCAAGGGAAGTCAGATGAGCTCCTCGATGCTCTGAGCTAAAGTTAGGATGCATTTCTAGAATACAAATCAAGCTTTTATGGCAAGGCAAGGCAAGGCAAGGCAAGTTTATTTATATAGCACTTTTCAACACAAGGCAATTCAAAGTGCTTTACAAAAAATGAAAGAGATTAAGAAAATGGCAGTCATTAAAAAGAAAAGCTAATAAAATAAACATTAAAAGAAAAAATACATGGATACAAGTTACAGTGCTGTCAATTAAACATTAAAAGAAAAAAGTACATGGATAAAAGTTACAGTGCAGTCTAAGATATGAATAGTTCAATTAAAAGCAGCGACAAAAAGAAAAGTCTTCAGCCTGGATTTAAAAGTAGTCAGAGTTGCAGCGGACCTGCAGGTTTCTGGGAGTTTGTTCCAGATATTTGGAGCATAATAACTGAACGCTGCTTTACCATGTTTAGTTCTGACTCTGGGGACAGAAAGCTGACCAGTCCCTGAAGACCTGAGAGATCTGGATGGTTCATAATTTAGCAGGAGGTCAGAAATGTATTTTGGGCCTAAACCATTCAGTGCTTTATAAACCAGCAGCAGTATTTTGAAATCTATTCTGTGACACACAGGAAGCCAGTGTAAAGACTTCAGAACAGGAGTGATGTGATCCACTTTCTTAGTGTTAGTGAGGACTCGAGCAGCAGCGTTCTGAATTAGCTGCAGCTTCCTAATAGATTTTTAGTGAGACCTGTGAAGACACCATTGCAGTAGTCCAGTCTACTGAAGATAAAAGCATGGACAAGTTTTTCCAAATCCTGCTGTGACATTAGTCTTTTAATCCTAGATATATTCTTTAGGTGATAGTAGGCTGATTTAGTAACAGTTTTAATGTGACTGTTGAAACTCAGGTCAGAGTCCATGACTACACCTAGATTTCTGGCTTTATCTGTTGTTTTGAACATTGCACACTGAAGCTCAGCGCTAACTTTTATACGTTCTGCCTTGGCTCCAAAAACCATTACCTCAGTTTTATCTTTGTTTAATTGGAGAAAGTTCTGACACATCCAGTCATTGATTTGTTCAATGCACTTACTCAGTGTTTGAATTGGAGCATAGTCTCCTGGTGAAATTGTTACGTAAATTTGTGTGTCATCTGCATAGCTATGGTAACTTATTTTGTTGTTCTTCATTATCTGAGCCAGTGGTAGCATGTAGATGTTAAAGAGAAGAGGCCCCAAGATGGAGCCTTGAGGAACCCCACATGTCATATTTGTCAACTCAGATGTGTATTTACCTATAGAAACAAAGTTGTTTCTGTCCTTTAAGTAGGATTCAAACCAATTCAGAACTGTTTCCGAAAGTCCCACCCAGTTCTCCAGTCGGTCTAGTAATATGCTGTGGTCAACAGTGTCAAACGCAGCACTGAGATCTAATAATACTAACACTGAAGTTCTGCCACTGTCTGTGTTTAAGTGGATGTCATTAAAGACCTTTACAAGAGCAGTCTCAGTGCTGTGGTTTGGACGAAAGCCTGACTGGAACACATCAAAACAGTCATTTAAATGCAAGAAATTACTCAACTGTTGAAAAACAACTTTTTCAATGATTTTACCTAGAAATGGCAGGTTTGATATGGGCCTGTAATTGTTCATTACTGAAGCATCTAGATTATTCTTTTTTAAGAGCGGTTTAATGACTGCAGTTTTCAGGGCCTGTGGAAAAATACCTGAGTGAAGAGATTTGTTTACTATATGAAGTAGATCTGAGGCCATGCAAGGCAAAACATCTTTGAAAAATCCTGTTGGAATAATATCAAGGCAGCAGGAGGAGGATTTCAGAAGTTGAATAATGTCCTCTAGGTTTTTATCATTAATCTGATGGAATTGTGTCATGATGTCTGAATTGATGTTAAGTGGAGATAGGGACAACACATTTACTGTTCCTGATGCAGAGGCACTGACTGCTTGTCTGATTTTCTGAATTTTGTCAGTGAAAAAGGAGGCAAAATCATTGCACGCCCTGGTGGATAGAAATTCAGAGGCTACTGACACTGGGGGGTTAGTTAGTCTGTCGACGGTAGCAAACAAGGCACGTGCGTTGTTTTTGTTTTTGGTAATGATGTCAGAGAAGAACGATTGTCGTGCGTTTTTCAATTCCAAATTATAGAGGCCAAGTCTCTCTTTATAGATTTCAAAGTGAACCTGGAGATTTGTTTTTCGCCACCTGCGTTCAGCTTTTCGACATTCTCTTTTTTCTGTTTTCACGGTCATGGCCTTTCTCCATGGAGATATTTTCTTGCCAGACACTTCCTTTACCTTAGTTGGAGCAATGGCATCTATAACATTTTTAATTTTTGAATTAAAATGATCTACTAGCTCATTTACTGAGATGTTGGCAGGGGCAAGTGTGGAAGAGAAATTCTGAGTAAACATTTCCCTAGTGTTTTCAGTTAAATATCGCTTTGTGCTCTTAATCAATTATTTTATGCACTTTTCCACTTCAACTACGACCTAATGTAACACGTCTGGGGAGTGACCTTGTCTTTATATCTGAGATGAACTTTTTTGTATATGTTTTATACATTTATTTTCCTTTTAAAAAATGTATGACAGTTTTAAAAATAGTTTTTCATATACCTTTTGATATATGCTAATCTTTCATAACCTAATCCTTCTTACTGTGTATGTATGCACCATATACACCAATTATTTGTCCAAATAAACAACAAACGTTCTGATTTAATAACGAAGCAAATAAACGGGTTTGTGCCTTTCAGATTTGTCTTTGAATTTGGAAATAACAGAGTATAAATATGAAATAATGTGAATAAAAAGATGTACTAGAATGAGTTTGGATAAAGAAGGCAAGGCAAGAAAGTGAAGTGTCCTTATTCATGGCAGGGAATGTTCTGGTGCCAGTTTGAGAGACTGTAGAGATGTCATTATAATAAGGTCACTGTGACCGCAGGTGAGCACGGATTAGCTCGTATAAATCTAACAATATGCACTTATCTTTTACAGCATGCACTCAATCTTACCTCTTAAATCTTTTTTCTTTCCCAAAAATGTCTGCAAAAGGCTTTCAGGACAACTGAAATTAAAATGCTTTTTTGTGAGGTCATTTCTGTTTGATATATTTGCTGTCCCCTGCAAGAGGTGGACGCTAAACTGCCATCAGCTAAACAAAGCTTTGATTGGAAATGTTGACCTGTTTCTTTCATCGAAGACTCAATCTGTACTTGTTTATAACGGTGAGCATGTTTTCCTCTTCTCTTTTAAAGTAAACATGATAGGAAAATCATTTGTTGTTTGCCGTGCAGGGTCCAATGTGTCATTGAGGATGAACGGAGTGTGTTACCGGTTAATATTTATATATATCTTAACAATACTAAGTAAACCTTAGACTTTAAACACATAAGGAGAAGCTCAGGGTTAATTTATGATTTATTCAAAGCAGACTTTATTCCAGGTGTTCATGTCTCGTGTGAAACCAAAAGTCATGGTTCACTTGTATTTAAAGTTAAATAATGCAACAAATGTACCTAATTTAAGTCAAAACATGATGTTTAACTTAACTGAGATGTTCTGCTGCTTAAACATTATCCAGTAGTTTTGCTTTATTTTTGTTTTGTATTGTTTTAATAATAATACAAAAAGAATATTAACTATAACTTTTTACTACTGTGATTGTAATCCTGGAGAACATGAGTTTCCTTTGAGGGTTACTTTATGTTTCAAGGAAGGAATGTTTTCCTTTTATTCCAGTTACATCCCTTGACAAATGTAATCAATACGTAGAGTGAGATATGCAAATCAAGTGAGTTTTTCAGTTCATATGAAAGAATGAAATATGATTCTGCTTTAAAACCCCAGAAATAAATAAAAATAGTAAACTATGTTGCTAACATTAATCACATTATTAGGCCTCACATACACCTTGACTTCAGATACATGCTCATAGGGGGACAGAGAGTCAGGCAATATAGTCTAGATTGTTTTTAAAGTCTCTCTCTGTTCAGCTTTTTTGTATCTTCGACTTGAATCCCTGTTCTTTTGAGTTCAGTTTCGCCCCTTGGTTTTTATTTAGTACGAGTCTTTCTGTTTAAGGATTCTGTTTTCATGCATACCTCCCATTTTAGCAATATTGCTTTATAGGTGGCTTCCTTGATGCTATAACTCAGTATTTTTGCAGTGGAGACCATGCAGGGCCAGAGTTGTTATGTCAGTCTTGTCTAGATCCACCTCCTTTCATATGAACATAATCTGTTTCAGGTATCTCTCAGCTCTGGCCTTGTCTTTATTCAGTATATCTGTCCATTATTTCCACCTATAAAACTGGGCAGACAATATTGGCAGGATTTCTTTGCAATGCAGCTGCAAATTCTTGTGAAAGTAAGTTACAGTGTTGGCAGAGCTTCACCGTATGGTCTACCTGACAGGAGGAGAGTACATTCCCTGCATGAAGTCACCTCCGGTTTGTTTCTCAACTCCGAACAGAGGTTTTTTTTCTTCTTCTTCTTCTTCTTCTTCTGGGAAAGTACCAAATCAGGTGAACACGGAAAGTCACATATGTTTAAGTCATCCTCTGACCTAACGTAGGTGTAAAGTTTCCTGCTGTTCAAACACACGGGGAAGATTTCTCTGTGTCCAGCTGGAGACTATTAGTGTTCCTGCAGCTCACAGGAAGTCAGCCATCATTTAAGGCTGACAGATACATGGAAGGATCTCACCGACGCTCTGCTTCAGACAACAGATCTGAAATCCTTCACAGCGTCCTGGCTCTCTGCTGAGGGGAAACAGCTTGCTTTGTGGAGTTGTTTTCTAAAAGACGAGAAGTGGTCCAACTGAGAGACAACAACGCTTTGTTTTTTGTTTATTTTCTCGTATTTATCCTGATATCTTTCCTGTCTATCAACCTCCCTCACTATATGCCAGTAAAACCTTATTCTCTGCTGTAATTGAAGCAGTTTGGGGTAACATCATAACTTTTCGACACATTTTTTAGGGATGACGATAAATTCTGCTGAAGATTAATCAAAGAGATGGACCTTAAAACAAGAGTGGTGTGAAACTCAGGGTCGGAAATAAAAGAAAAAGGGCAAAAATGTGCGACATTTTTGCGCTAAAGAGCAGAAAATGGGAACTAATATGTATATATTCAGTTTAGGCCAATTTCCTAATCCTACATTAAGTCAGTAATTGATCTTACTTGACTTGAACGTGCCCGAAAAGCAAATAAATAAATATCTACATTAATAAATAAAAATATATTATTGATTATTTCAATAATAATACAAAATATGTAGACATATACATATATCATTGTTAATAATAATGATGCTGAAAATAATACTACAACTACTACTAATATTAATAATAATACATTATTTGTAAAACAATTAAATACAATTACAATAAAACGCAAAGGCAATTACAAATCCCTGCCGCTGAGCACATGTGTGTCTTTCTTCATCAATTTGTGCTGCAGCATTGTTGTTGTTGAATCATTCTGTACATTTTCATTGTTATGCGGATGATACTCAACTATATTTATCAATCAAGCCTGATGAAATTAATCATCTAAATAAAATTCAAGACTGCCTCAAGGACTTAAAAACGTGGATGACCTTAAACTTTTTGATGTTAAACACGACCAAAACTGAAGTTATTGTACTTGGCCCGAAGAATCTATGAAACAAATTATCTAAGGATATACTAACAATGGATGGCATTAATTTGGCCTCCAGTGAGACTGTAAGGAATCTTGGTGTTATATTTGATCAGGATTTATCCTTTAACGCCCACATAAAATCAATTTCAAGGACCGCCTACTTCCATCTACGTAACATTGCAAAAATCAGGCATATCTTGCCTCAAAACGATGCAGAGAAACTAGTCCATGCATTCGTTACTTCAAGACTGGATTATTGTAACTCTTTATTATCAGGGTTTACCAAGAAGTCAGTCAAGTCGCTTCAGCTGATTCAAAATGCTGCAGCTCGTGTACTAACCAGAGTTAGGAAAAGGGACCACATTACTCCTGTTCTGGCTGCCTTACACTGGCTCCCTATAGAACACAGGTTAGAATTTAAAATTCTTCTTCTCGCCTACAAAGCCCTTAATGGGCAGGCGCCATCTTACCTTAAAGAACTCATTATACCCTACTGTCCTATTAGGGCATTGCGTTCCAAGAATGCAGGGTTGTTGGTTGTTCCTAGAGTCTCTAAAAGTACAATGGGAGCCAGAGCCTTTTCTTATCAAGCTCCACATTTGTGGAATCAGCTTCCAGTTTGTGTTCGGGCGGCAGACACCCTATCCGTTTTTAAGAGTGCGCTTAAGACCTTCCTTTTTGATAAAGCTTATAGTTAGGGCTGATTAGATTCAGCACCTAGTTTTGCTGATATAGGCTTAGTTTGTCGGGGGACATCTTACTTCTTCCTTCTCTCTGTCTATACCTGTGTACTCTCATGTTCCGATTAACCCAGCTTCCCCAAATGTCTTTCTTTTTGGTGTCTATATACGCCGGGATCCGGAGTCATGGATGATCCTGCGGTCCTCTGTCCTGCATCGCGAGCCCTGGATCTTGAGTCGTGGCTGTGGTCCTGGATCATAGGTCCTGGATGGATATCCTCGTGGATTCATCTTCCTATTATACACACATGCATTTCCAAACATTTGGACTACCTATGTTGCAAATGTATTATCTTTTCAATTTACACACGGCATCTACTGCACGTCTGTCCGTCCTGGGAGAGGGATCCCTCCTCTGTTGCTCTCCCTGAGGTTTCTCCCATGTTTCCCTTTAAACTGTGGGTTTTCTCCGGAAGTTGTTCCTTGTACGATGTGAGGGTCTAAGGACAGAGGGTGTCGTATTGTCATACTGATATTTTGTACACACTGTGAAGTCCACTGAGACAAATGTAACATTTGTGATATTGAGCTATATAAATAAACATTGATTGATTGTTGTTTTACCGATTTCACTTCAATTGACCGATTTATTTAAAATAAATCATATTATTTAGAGCTTCCTTATATAAATGATTCAGATTTGCACACTACAGAGTGACCATAATGTCACTGATGTATGCATTTGTTGTTCTATACTAATTCATTTTGTCAACCTCTGTCTTATCAGTTATGTAATTTCACGCCAAGAAAGCACCAACTGAACTGAACTGAGTTGAATTAGATTAAATCTGAATTTAGCTGAACAGACAGAAAGAGAAGGAGCAGGAAATGTGTGTGTGAGTGTGTGTGTGTGTGTGTGTGTGTGTGTGTGTGTGTGTGTGTGTGTGTGTGTGTGTGTGTATGTGTACATTTGTGTGTGTTTGTTTGTGCGCATGTTCGTGCATTCCTGCCAAATAATGCTCAAAATGTTAAGTAACTTCCAGCATTCTTACAAACATCTGACACCACAGATGGCAAAATGAAACAGCTGGTAGGCACAGCACTCTCTCTCTCTCTCTCTCTCTCTCTCTCTCTCCTCTCTTCTCGCTATCTCTCTCTCTCTCTCTCTCTCTCTCTCTCTCTCTCTCTCTCTCTCTCTCTCTCTCTCTCTCTCTACACCCACCCCCACATATATACACACACACACACACACCCACACACACACACCCACCCACACACACACACACTCACTCAGAACAAAATCCCTCTTCGGGAGGTCACGGCTGTCTCTTTGTATTAATTTGCCTGTAAACTCCAGTGTAGCAGAAAAGGAGGAAGATGAAGGCAGTGAGTGAAGGGGCTTGCTCACCTCATTACAATATGCTAATGAGAAACCAACCCATTTACATCAATTACCTCATTAATCGTCAAAATTGAAAAACCTCTAGTCCTTTCAACTCTATCGAGCGTGTTCACTTGTTCCTGAGACGCAGAGTACCTTTTCTCCTCTTCTGTATTCGCATGAACCCACGGGTCCAGCTGACCAGCATCATAAGCTGCGCAGCAAAGAGATTTGAAACATCTGCAGGACGACGGAAGCAGAAGCTGGAGGAGAGTTGGGTTTCAAACTGAGTGAGGTTTCTTACATTAAAGCTTTTTTCACGGCACACTGAGAGCACTTTGTAATCTGGGCTGGGGGGCTTACTCTAGAAATGTAATCCGTTACCATGTATAATCACCTGTAAAGAACTTTAAAGGGGTCTTAGTATGCCCTTTGGAGTTTTCCCTTTCCTGTACTGTGTTTTTTTTTGTGCATGTAAAATGGTCTCCTACCCCCCCCCCCTGCCTGAAACGTTGGACTCCTTTGTTTACTTCCTGAACATAGTGACATCCTATGTAACACACACGTTTCTATTGGCTAGCGCTCCAACACATTGTAAGTGATAGGCAAAGGGGCGGGACATCTCTAAGCGGTTGACCAATCACAACAGAGCCGGCCAGCCAACCAATCAGAGCAGACTGGGCTCTGGTTTCAGACAGAGGGTGAACAGAGGTGTATGAGGAAAAATAAAGAGCTTTGTGAACATTAAAGCATGGAGACATGTCACAGTAGAGACACTACATACTGATATACACCTGAAAATGAATGTAATGCATTGGTAAAACATGTTATTTATTGGGTTTCATTGAGGACATTTTTGTCTATAAGGGTCGGAGGATGGCAACACACATTTTTATAAATTATTACATATCAAAACTTGATTGAAAAATGCATTTACAACATCAAATGAATGTCAAGGGACACAATTAAATGGCCAAAAATATCATACAATATAATTGCTGGTCTTCTCATTGAGCACTCAGTCGCCTGTATCCTTAACAAATATCACTTTCTCACATGTGTTTGTGACAACATTAAAGATTTGTAAGAGCCTATATATAAAGTCAGAAAAGTTTTTTCTGTGACCCTAAATCTCGTCATACATGAGTGTGAATTGTTTCTACAAAAAGCACATTTACCAGATGAAAAACTGAACATAATAACAACATAGTGCTGGAGCCAGAGTGCTCTCAGTGTAAAAGCTGCGCCTATCTTCAAATGATAATCTGAACCGTTACAAATGCACACACAGAGTCCATTCAGTCACTCTTCTTTTGTGTTTTTGCGCTTTTTAATCAGAGGCTGTAAGGTGACAACAGTCATGATTTGGACATTTCATTAAAAAATGCCAACGTGAGAGGAGCCCCTTAAAAGCCCCCTCGATGCAATTACCTGCAAATTAAATATGCCGTCATGCTATTATCACAAGCATTACCTTCACTGCATCACCATTCATAATATAATCCTTTATGCACGTCTCCTGTTCTCCTAGGTGTTCCAAACACTCCTGGAAAGGTGGGAGAGGAGGAAGAGGAGAGGAGGGAGAGGAGGGAGAGGAGAGGAGGGAGAGGAGGGAGAGGAGGGAGAGGAGGGAGAGGATCCTCAAAGATGACATTTTTTAATTGTTTACTTTATTTGATTGCTATCACTGTTGCAAAACTGTCACGGCTGGAAGGCAAGGTACACAGGACCAAAATGCAGAATATCCAAATCCAAAATACTTTTATTTTGGAACAAAGTAAAATTAGGCAAGGCAAAACACAAAAATCCCTCTGAACAAAAACCTTCCAACGACATCAATAATCTCACAAAGACAGACAGAAAAACCAGAATTTAAATGCACACTAATCTAATCTAAACTAAGACTAATCACACAAACAAGACACAGGTGAGGAGGGAGGAGAAAACACAGGGGCACCAGGTGAACACAATCAGGTAATCAGGCAGGAGGCAACAGAGACAGGAAGCAACAGGCAAGACAGGGGTTGCATTCCAATAGTCCATTTAGCTTAGGAACCTTCCTAACGAGTGAAATGACCCGGAAGTACGTCAGTGGCAGCCATGATAAGTGCCGTTCCAATTCTCCAAATGAAAGGAAAGGAGGTTTCAAACTTCCTTTATAACCTCCTTTAGCTTAGGAACCACTGGACCTCCCTTGACGAAAGGAGAGGAGAAAATGCTGCCCCACAATGCATTGCAGCGGCAGCATTTGCCATCACAACAGTCGGCCGTTCACGGAAACAACCGATTATGACGGAGAAATTATATCATGAAAGTTACGGTGCTTATTAAGCATTTTAAAACGTATGTGGTAAGTTGCCAAAGTGCTTTTTTTCTGAACGTTCATCAGTATTATAATCAAAAAGAAAAATATGAACGTTAGTTTTTACTGAAATGATCAAATAAAGTCTACATCTCACAGTGTTTACTGAGCTGTGGGGTTTGTTCAACTTTTAAAAGATGTTTGAATGGTGATATACACAGTGATAGATGTTAAGGACTAACGTTTATAATAAATACATTTGTATTTATGTTAAGATCTTTTCATCAATCATACGTATTGGGATCATTTGTATTAATGTGGACCGGAGGGAGAGGGTGACGAGCATAAGTTTCACTTTCATTTAAATTCCAACTTTGGTCATGAAGAATATGTTTCTCTGTTGTCCCCGTTCATAAAGCATAAAGCAACAGCATCAGAGCATGGTGCAGAGTCTCTAGATGAGTTTACAGTAGTCCCTCGTTCTTATTGAACATCCATGTTGTAGTCCGCTGTATAGAAAACTGTAGTTTCCATAGTTTCCCCACAGCAGCAGACGCACATTCATGACGTCCGCTGGCGCATCATAAACACGTCGGATAGTGAAAGTGCATTCGGATTCTCTAAAGCAGGCATCCTCAAACTACGGACTCCGGTCCGGATCCGGACCGAACCACCACTGTCTCCGGACTCTGAGCAAATTATACTTTTCATATGTATGATCTCTCTGTATTATATGTGAGACATCGCCACAACGCATTCGCAACGAGTCAAAATTCTCCGCTATGTCCACTGCAAACAGCGCTCTGCATGTCTGACTGTTCCACTGTGTTCCACCTGTGTGTGTCAACGCTTTGGTCCAATCACATTCAGCATCCAGTCAGCGTTTTCCCCCCCCAAACAATCTGCGAATCAGAGGCACAGTAGGGCGGGTCTTCGCGGAATGCGGGCGGGAAACATGTGTGTGTCTCTTTCAACCTGTCTAAGTCAGAGCGAGAATTAAAAAAAACAAAATTCAGAGCGAGAGTTAACAGCTCATCTAGTTCCATCTGTACTGTAGCTAGTAGCCTAGTTTCACCTACCGGGGTGGCAACTGCCACCCTAAAAATAGGCCTTGCCACCCCAGCTGCCACCCCAGTTGGCAGCTTTGTTTTGAAAGAAAAGTTGTGGCTCATCGGACATTTATGAGAGAAAGTCTCTAATGTCCGAGTGCAAGTGAATGCAGCACAAGATGCACGTCATGCACGTCCCTTGTGGACATACGATTGGCGGCGATTTCATTTTGAACTGGACGGCGCAAAACGAGAAGCATTCGGACCCAAGCGCTGAAGGAATGAGGTATTTGCGGTCTACAATGACAGAGAAGAGACTGTCAGTTTGGCTGTACTCAGCATTCAATCAAAACGCTCTAAAGCTGTTGATCTTAATACGTTTGTGAAATGGTAATCGCCGCATTCAGCTGTAATAGACATGTCAACTTGATGCTCTGCTCACGGATGAGCATACACAACTATTAAAGGTGGGGTAGGTAAGTTTCAGAAACCGGCTCGAGTGCACTACAATTTGAAAATACACAGCCGAAAATAATCCGCCCCTTCCTTCAGACTTCCTTACAGAGCACCTCCTCCAACACACATGAACGCGCACATGACGTCTGCAGACTGGTGAAAGTGGCCGCCTGGCGAGTCATTGAAGTACTGCTGCAATGCACGCCCAATGAGGGCACGAGATACATTTGTGCGTGCACGAGATGGAAGGCTGACAGACAGGGCGGCAATCCAATCCGTTTAGCCGCCGGCTAAACGGATTGGTTGTACTTTTTACAGTACCACGGCTTCCACAGATGACATTTTTTTATGGATTTTGTGTCAAATACTTAAGATATTCATTGCTATCGGGATGTTAAGAGCATTCCATGGAATATAACAAAAAGTGTATCTCGAGCCGGTTTCTCAAACTTACCTACCCCACCTTTAAGATGATGACCTTACGTGTGTAAATATATTTTTTCTTTGAGGGGGGTCTGCCCCCAAAAAACTGTTTTAAGTCCTGAGAAAGTCAAATAAGACGGTGTTTAAAACTACACTGCCCAGCCAAAAAAAAGTAACCACTTTGATTTAACTAGGCCAGTAGGTAAGGACTTTCCACTGGATAATAACTGCAGTATAAAATAATGCATGTCTGAAGTGATGGAGACCATGTTGAAGGCAAACAAAAAGAGGAAATAACAGGTCAAATCAAGCAAATCCCCTCTCAGATTCCACAGCAACCAGAAGAACATAAATACTGGCTGGTGATTTGATTCATCAGCTTTGTGATGGAATAAAAAATGCACAGTGCATTTCCTTAGCTGTGGGTGAGTCCACTGACACCACTGACAATGCTCAGTTGCTGGTGTTTGTGAGTTGTTATGATGAGGCAAAGGGGGAGTTTGTTGAAGATGTGTTGGGCCTGACGAACCTCAGTGGACGCACAAGGGGGCAAGACATTTATAAAGCAATAATGGGAATGCTGAATGAAAGAGGGTGCAGCTGCCTTTATTCATAACTGTGCAGCTCTTACACTGCGACTCTGAGGGGTCAAGCACAGAAACAATAACAATGAAAACTGCTGCATACAGATTATTTTTGTTTTTGCAACCTCGTGTTAAGAATCTTGTTGCAATTGTTTAAAAGTTTGAATGACCGTAATAAACGGACCTTTGTCTTATTGAAACATTTATTTTGGACCTTTAAGATTTGTATTTGAGTACCCCTGCTCTAAAGTACCGCGGTCTCTTCTCCTAAATCCTTTTGAATTCTCCTATCCACTATCCCTTAACCCCGTGACGTTTCACTCAGAGGTCAAGGAATAGGAGATAGGGTTAGAATTTAGGAGCTGATTTTTGGATTATCGGAACGCAACCCGGGGGTGAACACAGAGACAGGAAACCAAAGACAGAACTAGACATGACAAAAACACAACACAGACAGATCGTGACAAAAATATACATAAATAGAGATCAAATATATATTTTTAATTGAATTAAGTAAAAGGAAATTAATTTAAATTAAGCTAAATGATTAAATACCCTTTTTTACATTGGACAGAATCACACATTGACCTTGAAACTAAAGTGGTACATCTTTCAAATATTCTTTTAGAACAAGAAACATAGGAGGTTTCTACTTTCCCTGTGATTGATGCCAGAAGCAATCTGTTTTTTAAATGATAAAAGGAGAAATATATTCATGATTGATATAAATCATGACCTTCTTACCTCTCCATGTACAGACTGTTTTCCAGTAGAGCAGTAAAGGTACATCAGACCGTGCAGACAGTATCTTCCCATTGTTATCCACTTTGAATAAGACCCGGCAGATTAAAGAGTCATTGTGAAGTTGAGCAGAGGAGGTGGAGGATGGCAGGTTAGAGAAGAAAGGAAGGAGAGGTTTGGATATTAAATATGGCTTTTATCACATCGTACTAGATACCTGTCGGATGTGTGAAATGTGGAGCTGCTTTCAGTGACTGTCGAGTGTCAGAGTGAGTTTTGGGGTGAGCGGAGGAAAGGCGGTTTGATCCAGACAAAGTGCAATTAGTGTCAAAATAGTGAGATGGATTCTGCTGATCTGAGGGCGACAGGGTGAGGCTGGGAGAGGGGTTCCTGATGATGATGATGATGATGATGATGATGATGATGATGAATAGTGCTCAATGGATGGATATACAGCAATTTAACTGTTTGTGTGCACATGTCGAGAGCTAATGGGAACAGATAATGGAAATTACCTGATTTTTGTCTCTGTTCTACTGACATACATGAACAAGATAAAAGTCATTTCCATCTAAAGTTTTCTTCCTTTCAATGTTCGCTTGATTTCGGATTTTTTTTGTATGTTATATCTCCTGTCAGTCTGATTAATTGGCCATTTTATCGTGTTTTTAAGCTTCACAACCAGCAAGACTTTATAGATGTCGTAGATTGATTGAATTGTTTGGATGATACTGAAATGTTGGGACCATTGACATGCACAAACACCTATAACATTACAGGAAAGGAAAACCCCCCAAAAGCATAATAGGGTCCCTTTAAGACACAACCTGTTTTTGAAATAATCTTTATCTGTAACAACTGTATAATCGACACATAAAACAGTGCAAAATACCACATGACGTTCATTCATCTTGCACCATGCAAGTCTATAGTCGTTCGACTAATGTTCACAGTAATACTGCACATAGCATGAATAATATATGAGTGTTTGCTTTCCTTCCTTTGAACACCAATAACTGGGGAGAAAAAGAAGAATGGAGAAGTAAAGCATGACAAGCAGCAAGTCTGGCCATCATCTTGAATAATGTCAACGGGGATGAGTCACAGGGACGTCTGAGCAATGACTTGTCCTCCTCTCAGATACACCGTTTCCTATCCCATCATACACTGGGGCTGAGGCAGGGTGAGGTCATTATTAATGGGATGTGAGAACAGAGGATGGGTTAGAAACAGCATCCTCAATGCAGACAATGAATCCTGCATAAGCAACCATGAGTATGTCTTAAGATCCATGAACACATCTTACATCGGGAGTTTCTGAAATGTGAAATGAAGTATGAAAGCCTGTGTATCATTCTGCAGCAGTAAAGCTCTCACAGAGGGTGCAGAGCCATAACTCATTCGCAGTACCGCCTGTTACATAAACCTCCGCTCATATGCATAGGAATCTCATTGGTGTGCGTACATTTTGACGGTTTAATTCAATGCAATTTGCAAGCCCACGTGCAAAGAATATTTCATCCTCCCACGCATCTTCCATTGAGCTTACACTCAAAGGTATACTTCTGTAGTGAGTCTGCAGCGAATGGTTTAACTCACAAAGGGTGCTATTAAAATGCTGGTGCAGTTATGAGAGTTTAATGGGATTGCTCCACCTGGAATCCTGTTTGTGTGCCAAACACTGACATCATAGGACTGACAGCAGGGCTCAGCTCAGGAGGGGAAGAGCCAAAGCATTGTTGTTGTGGAAAACAATTTGAAAAAAGCTTTGGATCTCAGGTAAAAGTTCAGCTTTGGCTATTTAATTACTTTAAGGTAAGAAGCCATCAATATCTTAACGAAGACATATTAAGCTCATTTCCAGGTTCATATTTGTATTTAGTTCCTCTACTGCAGGGGTGTCCAAACTACGGCCCGCGGACCATTTTGAATTGGCCCTCAGCAAATTCAAAAAGTATAATAAAATATGGCCCACAAATGAAACTTGTGCTTGTCTTATATTGTACTTCTTAACTATAAATGTAAAAATATATTACACAGTAGTATTCATGTTTTAATAGGACACATTTTCAAATAAATTCAGTCAATTAAAGTTGGAAACATTTTCTAACACATCTTAGTTAATAAGAAAAAAGCACAATGACTTATTTACATAACAAGCTTGAAATACACCCCTCATGTTCCCTCTTATTATAATCAATCAATCTGAGGCTTCTGTTTTAAGGGATGAGCTGCTAACACTGCACAAGCATTATTTACATACATTTGTTTGATTTTGCTGACTTATAACTGAACTTATGAAGCAATATACCTCGAGTGAGTGGCCCCGCCCTTCGTATATTTGTCTGTATGTGGCCCTTTGGTGATAAAAGTTTGGACACCCCTGCTCTCCTGGGACATGTCTCCATGCTTTAATGTTCAAAAAGCTCTTTATTTTTCTCATACTGCCTGTGCTGCAGCACCTCTTTTCACCCTCTGTCTGAAACCAGAGCCCAGTCTGCTCTGATTGGTTGGAATAGAATGTCTTTATTGTCATCACACATCAGTGTAACGAAATTCAGTTGGCATCTCTCACTGCAGTACATGAATTAGAACACATCCATAAAAGCAGTGACAGTTAGCTGGCGGGCTCTGTTGTGATTGGTCAACAGCTTAGACGAGATATCTGGAGGGAACACAGGGATTTGAGCCTTTGTGGACCATTTACATGCACTAAAACCTATATAATGCACTACTGGAAAGGGAAAACCCCAAAAAGCAGAATAGGGCCCCTTTAAACATAAGGTCAAATGTTTTACATCTTGACATCTGCAGGTTAAAGTAAGTGAGGGAAAGGTTGTGGTCAGAGGAACAACAGTCGTGTGGTAAAACAAACAAGCAATCTGTGAAGGATATTGTTTTTAAAGCATTGAAACTAGAAACAAACGAAGATGCTAAAAGACTGGAAATTATATCTTACAAAACTGGAGGTATGATTACAAGGCTTGAAAACTTGACTTAATGTACTTAGTTAATTTTAATTCATATTCTAAAGAAACAATCTGAAGCGGAAATCAGTGTACTACTTACTGACTTAAACAACAGTGTTTTATCTTGTGATGAGCGGTTGTGTACATTTTAAGGTCAATAAGGTGAGGAACCACTGCACTACAGGAAGCAGAGTTTCCTAGCATTAGGCTCAAAATGGATACTGTGGCAATAAGGTCAGCGGGGTCTGTAAGCAGGAGGCTTTTGTTCCATATGGAGTTGGGGGGGGGGGGGGGGAGGGCTTAGTCATGTGACTTCCATGTGTCCGGAGCTGCACTGCTGCAACAAATGAGGTCAGCCTCCAGGTATGGGCTCAAACAGCAGGCAGCGCCTCAGGAAGAACACACACACACACACACACACACACACACACACACACACACACACACACACACACACACACACACACACACACACACACACACAGGCATGCAATGAAAACACACGTCTATGCATGAATACAGGCTTGCATACACACAGCGTGTCTGGTCCCAGTGGAGATGAGCAGATGCAGGATGACATCAGTCGCTCCTGCATGTGACTCAGTGGCTGATAAAGGCTCATCCACTATCACTGCACAGGGAGGGAGCTAACAGGCTATCTCTGCACACATCACCTGAACTGGACATGGAGGTATTGATCAGCGGTGTGATGTGAGGAGACTGATGGTCACTGCACAGGAAATGAATGTTGTGCAAGAGGAAGAAAAGGGGTGGGAGGGGGGAGGTGATGGTGCGTGATTCACAGCGAGGTGTTGATTCGTTTGGTGGGTGAACATTTCGTATGTCTGTGTGGTTTCTATTCTTGAAGGAAAAACCTTTTTTTGGTCACTATGATGTAGATGAACAAAAGAAACAAGCTGACAGATATACAGCAACAAATGTAACCAGGTGGATTCAATTGGAGAAATGAAGCCACACGAGCTTTCATTTTGAGTAATGAATTCCTTATTCCCTGTTTAGTTATTGGGCACCACTTCTGGCACTTACATGCACAACAACCTATATAACACATACAGGAAAGACCCCTTCAAACAAATCAAATAAAAGGCATACAAGTTCCATAGGACTGCAGAGTTGGGTGAGTTATATCTTTCTGCACTATAAACAGCTCGCATAACAATGAATACAATGTTTAGTTTAAGGATATGGTAAAGCCAGTTAAGTTATGGGTCATGTGAGGCAGACTTTATATTTAAGATATGACAAAACATGTTTAAACATTATTTCATCCTATTGTTTATTTGAATAAACTAATGTGCATGTTAGGAGTTTCCTCTTGTTACCTTTTACCTGCTTTTGCAGACTGTTATCACATACAAACACACACACACGCACACGCACATTCACACACACACCAGGTACAGTGGTCAGCTGAATGACCCCTGGTTTACCTGTCTGCAAGGCAAATAAAACACAACATCCCTGCAGACTTTGTCCCCTCTTATCTCAGGTGACAGGATGAAATGAAGCTCCGATCGAACAGTCTCAATCAATGAGTAATCATTAAAACAGTACTTTGCATGGTAGGAAACCAGCTTTTGGAACTACCTAAGGTTGTTTTTATTGTATTAGACAGACTTGTGAGTCACCTTCTTAGTCACCAATTTAGCCAGATCAATGTGTAAAGCTTTTAAAACTGATCTGAAGCTACAAAACAAACCCCTTTATTAACTCTGTCATAAAGTAAACATTCCCAGCAGAGAGTTTCCTAATGCCAGGTGCATGCCCTTCTCTTTATTCATGCCATGCAGCGTATCATTAATGGGGAGGGTGACACGGAGAGAGGATGAATTACCTCCTCTCTCCTCCTGCGTTATAAACCCAATGTGAGGACTCACCATTATCAGCTCCCCAGCCTCTCATACCGACAAGTGATTTCTGCCCGCATTACTCATCCTGACACAAAATGACATTATTCATCTGTTAGCCACAGCCTCTCTGAGCTCAACTACAGAACAATAGAGCTCAAGCTAATTGATTTGTTGGGAGGATATGTTACTTGTTTGGGCAGATTAACATATCTAACACAGAGCTATACTGTACCTTTGTACCTTGCTTTTTCTAGCTGTAACTTATCGCTTGACAAATCCAAGTAAAACACTGAGACCTGTGCAAACACGCTACAACGGCCCAACATACTTACAGGAGAAACACGCAGCACTTTCAAAAACACATGCAAATGAAGAAATATCTTCACCAACTTCACAACACATGCGCAGCGTTTAGAAAACATTCACCAACTTGACGAAACATACGCACACTTTGCTAAAAGTGCTTCATAAACGAAACACTGTAAATAAAAAAACTCTGTAAGAAGCTCGGAAAGAACGGGACATTTAAAAATCCTGCAAACAGCTCGGACACTTTTTGTTGTGTTTTTGAGCTAATTTGAAGCGTTTTGTTTATGCAGCGCTTTTAGTAAACCTTTCGCATGTTTCGTCAACTTGGTGAAGACGTTTCTTCATTTGCATGGGTTTTGACATATTTGTGTATTTTTGATTACATCATTTTTGTAAGTGCTGTGCGTTTCGCCTGATGTAAGTGTTTTGGGCCGTGTTTGCATTGGTCGGCCTCCGTACTTCCCCCATGTGCGCCTCGTCACTGTCATCTGTATATGAGAGCCAAACTACCAAAAATAAATATCTAAAAAACAGGTCTCAGTGCAGCAAACTCTCATCCTTTCATCTACACTTACAGGTTCAGGGGTTAAATCCCCTGTATATCTCAGTCAGATCCATAGATTCAGTCTTACGGTAGAACCCCTACCTGACGCATGACAAAGAAACTGCTGAGGGAGGAATAAAGGGGCTTTTAGCCCGAGGGGTCACCTCTTCTTCAAAGAACAATGCTCATTGGCTGACAGCTTACTGAGAAGGATTTTCCATCTGAAATACAAATTCACTTACAAAAGAGGGGGAACAAATCCCTCTGAGCACAATATTCATGTCAATACCGAATTAGCATTTAATAATGGCCTCCATTTCCTCTTTTGCTTCACAGGCAGCAGGGCAGCTGAGGCCTATAGAGACGAGGCAATGCAGCGGGACTCCCCAGATAGGACAGGACTTTCCTTCATATCCTGCCAGTGGGAGATTCAATTAAAGCATTACAGAGGTGGAGGTGGGGGTGGAAGTAGAGTCGGAGGTATGGGGGTTAGTTTAAGCTGATAGGGTGATTGTCTTTCCACAAAATAATGTGTGTAGAGAATGAGGGGAGAAAGATTCATGCACAAAAGCTAGACTTTACTTTTTGCAAAGTAAATCCTAAATCGCAGGGCTTCTACTACAATGCAAAAATACAATATACCTAGACATACAAATTGTGCAAGAGAACGGTGTAAGAGACAGAATGATGCAAGTAAAATGCATATAAACAGAATATATACTGGTAAAATATAGTAAGATAACACAATATCAGAGTATAAGATGAAATACAGTGCTTATTCAATAATGTATATGTTATTTCTTTAGCATAGTCGTGTACTTATCTGATTTTTATTGTATTAACGTGTGCTTGCCTCTTCATTTTATATGTTAGTCTACTGACTTTATTTTTGGCTTGTTGTATTGCACCACATGTTTTCCATCACTCATGTTGTCACCTAGAGTCAGACGACTGGAAACAATGAAGCCCTTTTGAACTAAATGCTTTAAATCTCGAGTTTTCTGTTAGATTTCGTCCCGTGTTCCTCCTCACAGTGTCGGGGTATGAGAGGAGTGCAGTTGGCTTTGAGACGCTGCAGCAGCACCTGGTGTGTCTGAACTGGAAACCTGATCACCAGCAGGTACAAGAATAGCTCGACGGGACCGTTAAAGGCCACTCCCTGACCTGCTCAGTGAACTGTCATTGAACTTCTGTCCCTGCTGAGGACCAACTCCTGCTCAGTGTGGGCGACGTCTATGTACACTTTTTGGACTTTCTGCTTAAATCATCTTGACATTTTGATAACAGATAGATTTGATGTAACATGTTGCATTTAACAGTGTTACGCAGCGTCCACACGGCAGTGTGCGTTGAAGCTTGCCGGCGGGCGTGTCTGAAGCTCGACCAACAACCAATCACATGAATCTCCCGCCCCGGACACACAAGCACACGGTTTGATTGGCTAGAGCTTGTACTGGCATATGATTTGATTGGTTGACGCTTCCGTTGAAGCTTGAAAAGTTGAACTTTTCTCTACTTTTGAAGCGAGCAACGAAGGCAAAGCGAAGCGACGGAACCACAATGCAGTTCGGCAAAGCGTGACGTCACCCCATTCAAAGTGAATGGGAAGCAGCATTGAAGCTTCACCGCACGCCGCCGTGTGGACGGGCCGTTAGGGACCAAGCAGTAAGGCAACAGGACACTGGAGTTGTTACAGAAACTGGGTTTTGAACTACCCAAAAAACATTATAAACCGCAAGATTAATAACTAGGCCTATAAAAAGGTCAACCGAAAATACCTCTAATAAATAGCACAGCAACTTAACAGGTGTTAACTCAACCAACCGACCTGCCACAGTTACAAAACAAGGAACATATAGAGAACCGCAGTGACGTGTCCTAAAACCCGGAAGTAAGTTAGCATTTGTACCACTACCGGTTCCTTTGACAAAAAGCAATGGGATTTCTCCATAGGGTTTTGGAAAAGATCTGGAAATAAGGTCTGTGTTTGACACAAATTGAAGAGACAGATTACGTTTGGTTCTACGACATTAAATACATCAGCAGTGACCCCACTGGTGATTTTTGAAGAGTTGACGTGTCTGAAAAACGATGGTTGTTAACATGTGGCTGAATAAGACTATAGAAGTTGTCGAGGCCGTTGTACGTCATTAACACGTAAACACTCCCGCTAAGTTTGTTTGCCCTGTTCTTCTTGAAAGCAAGTACCTGCACTCTTGCAAACTGTTAAAACAAACACTTCAACTTGTACAATTTTGAATCTGTAGTTTTGAATATGGATCTTAAGTTGGCGTGACGTTGAAGCAGCGACCCTGCTGTAGTTCCTTTATAGCATAACGTTAGCATTTTGCTTCTGGCGACTAGATTTATGATTCGAAAATTATAAAAGTAGGATAGACATGTGGAGATTATCCAGCTGAACAAAACGTGATCCGTCTCTTAAATGTGTTTCAACCACAGACCTTATTTCCAGCTATTTTCCAAAACCCTATGGAGAAATTGCATTGGTTTTTGACGACGGAACCGGAAGGAGTTTACTTCCGGGTTTTAGGTCACTGCGGTTCTCTATATAGAGGCTTGGTCAAACCAAAAAGAAAACAAGGGGTAATCAAGACTATCAGAACAAACCCAAATCCCCCCTTTGACATGGAAGCATTTGTTTTGTCCCAATTTGTCCCAATTGGCTGCTTGCAGTTTTTAACAGTCCTCTGCCCTCAGCCACGCCCCTTTACTGAACCAGGAAGTAACCTCCCCCAACGACCACGGTAACTCAAAGACAAAGAAAGTCATTAATACAAACAAACACTTGAGTTAGCTATGCTAGAATGTGTGAAAATATATTTATGATAATATATATCTACTATAATATATAATTGTACTGCAACTGAAATTAAGAAAGAACTACTGGAGGTGAAGTGCAGTTTAATTGTTTTACCAGGCGTGGCTGTGGCCGTCTCAAACAGACATCAAATGCAACTTGCATCTAAATAATGGTGATAATCCAAAAAACTGAGTAACACCCCTGCTGCATAATGACAAATTGTATTTATATGTATTTTCTACTACTATACTATACTTCACTATACTGCACTATACTATACTTTATTGTAATATACTATGCTATACTATACACTATACTGTAATTTACTTTATGTTACTATACTATAGTGTACTATACTATATTTCTGTATGCTGTAGCTTCTATGCTATCCTACTATACTACTAATGCAAAGCCTATATTTCCTCCGATGCAGATTCCTTTGCTTTCACGTTAAAACATATATCTTCATACACACACATATAAATATATATCTTTGTTAATACATATATGAATATATTTCTTCATTCATATATGTGTATCTATGAATAGGAGGTGCATTTTGTTTAATGACTAATTTCACTTTTAATACTTTTTATGTATGTTTCTACTAATCCTTCTGGACACATAAAAGCAGCATTAGTACTGCTATTAATTAATCATTGAATAAGTTAATGAATAAAAAACATCTACCTCTAATGGAATACTTGTACATTTCATTTTCATTTAATACAATTTGGTATTTTTTACGTTGTATAATAGCTGCTTTAAAGAAAGCCTCCTCAATGAGATTATGTCACATTGACATTTAAATGTCCCTTCAGCTCTACTCTCACTAATCTCTACATTTCGCCCTGTGGAGAGAAACCTCTCTGTAATATTTTCCATTTCTGCAGATGTCATGAGGAGCAGAGACAGTCACTGTCAATAACACTACATTATTAGAGTAATCTATGAAATAAGTCATTCTGCATAATGTGTTTACTTTTGGTACTCTGAGGAAGTTAGGAGGAGTTTTACTTATAAAAAGGTATTTCACCTGTAGAATTGGCTGAATTGACTGCTTCTACTGTTATATGCTCATTTACTTTCTTTATAATGCTTCTAATTATTTATGATGTAAACGTATCTAAAATTAAACAGTGATGTGAAGTAAGTACATTTACTCAAGTACTGTACTTTAGTACAATTTTGAGATACTAGTAGTTTTGTATTTAATTTTGTTGCTACTTCGTACCTCTACTCAATTACAATTCAGAGGTAAATCGTATACTTTTACTCCACTACATTTATTTAATACCTTTAGTTACTTTGCAAATTTGGATTAATGATATGAAATGTAATCAACACTTAAATCAGACATTAACTTACACCTGGAGTAAATTCACAAGCTACCCTGCAGTGTGCAAAGTCATTAAAACTAGCTGCACCTTTACCAGCTTTGATAACACTTTAATGATCAATAATTACAAATAAAACATATTTAATATAATATTTAAAAAGTGCCCATTCTGCACAATGAGTACTTTCACTTAAGTATATGTTGGTGCTAAAACTTGTGTAGCCTACTTTTACTTGAGTAACATTTGCAATGCAGCACTTTTACTTGTTACAAAGTATTCCTACACTCTTTTACTCAAGTATAAGCTAGAAGTACTTCTTCCACCTCTGTATTTGATGTATTCGTGTGAGCTTGTGTCCCGGGACGTCCCTGACAGGGCGGGAGGACCACAGTTTGGAAACAACACACACCCATGTGCGGCCAGTAGGAGGGGCCACGTGTTGAGGTGTTTGCAGAAGGTGATGCCGTAAAGGCGGACGAGTGTGTCGCAAACCAGGTGTTTTTGCGGGGAGAAGGTGATGTCGTAAAGCGGACAGGGGAAGGGAGGGGTGAGGAACGGTGAGGAAGAGGAGGGGGGAGACAGCAGGAGGAGGGAGGAGGTGACTAGCGAGCGGCTGCGCTTCAGACTCAGCGAGAGGATCATGGCGGATGGCCCCAGGTGTAAGCGCAGAAAACAGGCTAACCCGAAGAGGAGCAGCGGTAAGTAAAAAACTCCTGCCTAATCTTTGCTGGGTGATCCATGCGGGCGAATGGAGAGCTTTTCACTCGGTTAACTACTTCTGGTGACTTTTGGGGAGTGAGTTGGACCACGTTTCGAGGAGTTTTGTGCAGTATTATATCCCAGGGTGGTGGTGTACCGTTATACCTGGCTGCTGGCTGCTCTCTCCGCCTAGCGGTGCATGCATGGCTGACAAGAGTGAACCGTTATCCGGCACTTATAATAACCCCGAGGAGCGCTTGGTACTTGTATTATTCGTTTACTTCACTTTTCCTCACTTTGTTTCTCTACTTTTCGGCCACTTTTGCAGCACTTGGCGGCAGGTTGCGGGGCTTTACGCATAACAACGTGGCCCGTTAGAGTGCAGTTTGTACTTTAGTGCGTTTTTTTTTAGGGCGAGGTTGTTGCTGCTCGCTCGGCCCCGGACGGTGCAGTTTGTCCCTCCTGGTCAGTATAGTTCACTTTATCTGTTTGTTTTGATGGTGGATGCATGGGATTCTTTGCATGGGGTTTGGTTCTCTGCTGCTGCTGATGGCAAAGAGATGGGATGTTTATTTTATCTCCACTTCACCCCTCCCTGCCACAACTGCAGCACCACATGTTCCCTTAGTTAAGGTAAGAGTACAAAATCATATTATTAACCTTGCTCAAGTAGTTTTGGTCAAATATATCTTTATGCATGCATTTCCGTATTGCCTGCACCAGTTTAGCTTTAATAATTCATTTTTGTTGTTGTTGTTTAGCGTGAGTTTTCTTTGATTGTCTTGCAAATCGCTCCTATTGCACATGTGCTGCTGTTTCTTTTTGCACCTGTTAATTCGGGATATCAATGCTGAAGATTAATGTTGTTTGCTGCATTTTGGTCATTATAAGCAATGCTTTTGGTTTTGTTTATCAGCATAGGTTTCGATTTTGCCTTATAACACTATGGACTTTTAGTATATATTTGTCTGTCAGTGTTGGCATGATCGGATCCTATGTTGTGCTGTAATATAGTTGTAATAACATCACCTACAGGGAGTAGTTATTATAAGAATGATTTCAGAATAGGTGTTGCGGGGTCTGAACATATTTTCACACCATAAACTATTTTTAAATCCACCTGTGATGAAGTAAATATATAAAAATATAATCTAGGCGTGGTTTTTGTACATTTACACAACCCTTTTTAACAAGAGACCCTCATTGGTCGGTTCCTTACCTGTGCTCCCCCCTCTGTCATCGTATGAGCCAATAAAAAAAGTAAAGGGATATATTTATATATTTTTACACACCGTTATGAGGCATAATGTGTGTGAGCCGAGGGGCTGGAAAGCACCTTTTTTTCTCCTTCTGACGACACGACGGTGACTGTGCGTCCGTACAGGAGCCATCATCATCATCATCCTCATCATCATCATGTTTACCTGAACGCGGATAACGGGGCTGACAAACGGCCTAGAATTAAACAGAAATAACACCTGCGGCTCTCGATCGTTACCGGAAGAGGATTTGCTCGCCGTTCCCTAAAGCCTCTGTCTCGGTAGGAGCCAGGAAAACCGCTCCAAATGTCAACTTGTGCAGGTAGAGATGATTTTTGTGTAGTTTTTCTCCGTGTGTGCCATGCCAGCTTTGGATGGATGCTCGCCTGGTTTTATTCTCGCGGGATTTATCTCCTCGACACACATTTCTGACCCACTTGTGCACGTTTTATCTCCGCTTTTATGCTTTTTTTCTTATTGTGTATGGATTGGTTGTATGGTTTCTGCAGCTCGTGTGAGTCTGCACGCGCAATTCTTGGTGCACAAGGTGGTTATTCCTGTGCTATTCCTCCACAATAACAGTGCTTAAAGGGCTCACCGTCAAACCTCTCGTTTCCATCTATTGTGTTGCGGTAATTCGTTATACAATTTCCTGAGCGGTGTGCGGAAGGGAATGGCGGTCAGTACCATTACTGCAGTGAAGGCGGGGTTGCTGGTTTTTTTTTTTCCTGGACCGGAGACAGCCAGGTACGCAAGGTGATGCAACACCTATAAAGGTGTATTAAAACCGAATTCTCCGTGATATCCTTGCAAGTATACGCCTCACATGCTCGATAGGAATATTCCTGAGCGTGACGGTTTGTTAATTTCCCCCCAAAATACCATGATGTTGTGAAAGGAGCGTGTCCGTGTAACGGGGCACAATCAAGATGGCAAAAGGTGCTGTGATTCAGTGCGCACCGCTTTCATCTTCTTCAAGTGAAAACTCCCTTCTGTTCGTTTCCGTCTACACCTGCCTCAATTCAATCATGTTTTTTATTTACTTATTATTTTCCATCCACATGACACAGACTCCTCGCTCACAGCCTATCCTGTAATTTTCAAAAGAGCTCATGTGCCCAACATTAGCCTGGCTGTGCTAAGGTACCATGACCTCCAGTCTGTCATCACCATTATGTGGCAAACAGCTGCTATTATAATCTACTCTACTGTCCCAGAAGCTGCTGGAGATCCTACACACTTTCTATTCTATTACCAATAACACGTTTTCACTTTGTGCAATGTTTGGAAAGTGAGAAAACATACTGTAGGAAGGACCTTTTGTGAAAATAATACATTTTACTTGACATATTTTATTGCTTCTAGTCACCATGCAGCCAAATCTCCTAATTAATATCTTATGTACCAATTACTGTCATCTTCTCTTAATTAAATAGATATAAATAATATATAAATAAATATCAGATGATGGGGAAAAATGCCTAATATTTATATATTACAAAGAAAAGCAACCTATCCTATATTGATTTTCAAAGAAAGCTAATTATCTTCCTACATTTATTTCTTCCTACTTACATATCTGGGGCCCATCCCCTTTCCACATTTACATTGTTTGCTGAAACGTGTTTTAACATAATGGCTAAATGTGTAAAGACATTATAAGGCATTACAAATATTACACATACTTGTAAAGCTTTCCCCAAATTACAGCACATTATTCACATTAATTCATTAAATAAGAAAGACAGACAGCTGGAGAATACAAGGTTAAACATTTGTGTTTTATCTTGAACGCTGTGTGTGGAGGGCACTGACTGACATACCTCTACCTTTTGGGTCCAAACCACAGTGTCAACGTTTTACATGCATTTGATTTTCTAGTTTAGTTTCACTTTGCACAATTATGTTTTAGTAAACCAGACCTGTTAACAAATCATCAGGTATTGTTGTCAGACGGATTAGATTAAACATTATTCATTCTTTCTGCTGAATATTTGTATCATGCATGCACAGTGCCAATCAGGTGTTGACACCAATCTCCTAACACCTATAATACCTTTTGTTCTGGACTCCGATACTATATAATCTCATTCATATTGAGCCACACTGCAGTGTAATTAAGAGGTGACTGAGACACATATCCAGGTGTCTAGTGTTGTTTTTGTGTGCCACCCAAGTCTAAATGGCAGTGTCCTCCCATATCTAAACACCTTCCCTCACCTGTCTGCATGTTATTGATGCAGTCAGTTAGTTTTACTCCACCTCTTTACAGAGATGATTTCCCTCCAGGCAGACACTGTAAACATGCTGCTATGAAAGCCCAGTAAAGGATGAGTGTCATGGAGCTATAGGTCTGCAGAGACCTTCAACAACCTTCACTTTTCTCTTACTCTACTTGTTTATGCCCAGACTAAACACTTTCCACACATCATGCATTAGAGTGAGTGGTAGCAGGATACGCAGTACTTATACAACTGTTATTCCTTTGTGATTTAAGTAATGCTTGTATGGAAATCATTGCAGAGGGGAAGTCGTGGATCTGTTTTTATTCTCAGTGCTTGATGAACTTGTTTTTAGCTCCACCTCATGTTGGTCGTCCGCAGTAAATGGCAGGTGTCGGCCCTCCATGCGCCGCCTGTTGCTGCTGCCACTTTGGTCACGGCTTCGTCATCCAACGCCTTTCCTCTTGCTTTAAAGTTCCCCATGTTTGTGTATGTGTGTGTATGAGTGCGCACTCAGCTGGGCTGTAATCTTACACTGCAATTTAGGGACTACAGGAATGCAGCCTGGTGTTAACATACCTTGACAGGATAAACACAGCGGCTTACAGCCTGCCAGGCCTTCAGCAGTGCCTGTCCCCCGACCTAATATGGTTTTGGTAAAACATCTGATTCAGATTACTTTAATGTCCGTTAATTAACGTAACATGGACATTTGTGTTAGGACTGTAGAGTTGTCATAAGTCAGGACATTAATTGGTGTTTAAAAGTCCCATGTGGAGTTATCTTTAGTTATTCATGTGGAGTTATCTTTAGTTATTCAGAGTCACTAAAAGTTGCCTTGTTTGTAATCTTGAGGTCTAAAAAACATGTTGAATGCATTTCCTTCGACATGCAAAGATTAGTTTTCTAAATATTGCATTGTTTAGATTGAATGTACACTATAAGTGTTCTTCTTCTCTGCCTTTGATGTCCCTTTCCTGCAGATCTTGGCATCTTACAGCCACTTCTAGATCAGTTGAATAGTGTGAAACCCCTGGCAAGAATGTATCTTGCCTGTGTACAATTACAAAACAGGGATCTGCATGTAGCTCCATAGCCTTACAGAAGGGCAAAACATCCACTGGAAACCTTAAAGTTTCCCTGTTATGGTACCAATTACTGTTCTGGAGCTAATGCTGTGCTAAAAATAATTATAACGTTGCATAACAATGCTCAAGCCGAGCAAATTTCAGATTTACATTTGGTTATATTATATGGAGTATTCTCACTGGTCGGGACATCAACAGACAAGTGAAGTGTTTACCAACGACTCTGTTCACTCATTGCTGTTTTATATAACTTTCATCAAGTCAGGGAAATTGATATGAAAGTGCTTTGAATGACAGTTTTAAAGGAACGCTCTCTTCTCTTTAGTGATAGTCTCTTTGATCAGCTTGCTGTTGTTTGATGCAACAAGATGAGTAGCATTTCCTCTGTGTGCCGGGTTTTATTCAGCTCCCCTCTGAAGATGCTGTAATGCTCTATTATTGCTCTGCATGTTGTACAAGCAAGCTTTGCATCATCTTATAAGGACTATCGCTCTTCGACCGAGCGTACTGCTTCATATCAAGACATAATGTGGGCGTCTTGAAGAGTAAAATATAAATACTTTTGCCTGTCTTATTTGTTTGATCTCTGTATGGATGAACCATTTTCTTAGGGTCACCTAAGGGCTCTATTTGCAGCTGTTGTGCCGCAGAGGAGTCGTGTGAGGTCCTGCCTCTGAGGTATTATTCAGCATTTATGTGAAGCCAACAGGGTTCGCCATCGGCTGGGTTCACTCTGGTACACTCATGAGATTATTCTGATAACAAAGAATAGATGCTAGTCATCACATTTAGCAAATGCTAGGAAGCAGAATCTAACACAGGATTATACTTATTAATAGCCAAATGTATTTTATACATTACTGCTCATTCTTGAATTAGGTGTTTTGTTTCTAGTGTAATGTGAATATATGTATGCACAAGTGAAGCGTTGTTGTGTATTAGTGAGATGGCCGAGGGAAATGGTCCTGAGTGCTATTAGTGGTGGTGGTCAACAGTAGCTGTTAATTGATCCATGACCAGTGGTCATTCATGTTACTTTCTCCTTGTGCTGAAGAGCCTGGGGCTGTGTGTGAGTGTGTGTGTGAGGGTGTGTGTGAGGGTGTGTGTGTGAGTGTGTGTGTGAGGGTGTGTGTGTGTGTGTGTGTGAGTTTCCCTTGCACAAATAGGCCTGTGGAATGACAAAGCACTACAGGATGTCTTTAGCGAGTCAGCATTAACCCCTCCCATCGCCTTTTACGGTCCAGAGGGGGAGGTGCGTCCGAGCTACTGATGCTGCTGCTGTGATTAATGGAGCAGTGTGTGCGTTAGTGAGAGTGTGTGTGTGTTGTGTGTGTTTGCATCAAGGTGGGAAACTGCTACTTTCCTCCAGGCTTTGCATAACAACAGAGGCCTGCTTGTTTGGATTTACATGCATTAACACGGTGGCTGTTAGGGAAAATCAGCGGCTCCTACTGATGCTGTTGCATTTTAAATGCATGACGTCGGGCGATAAAGGCACCGTGGAACATGAAGCGTGGAAATTTGAGGCAGGTGACCCAAAACAGCCTAATAAAAGCATACGAGTACATTTTAAACATGATTAAACAATACAGCCTCGAGCAGGTTAAACAAAATAACGCATTCAGAGCCTGGATTATTTTATTCATCATGCACTATACAGCAAGCTTTAGCATGATTCAACTATGTGTAACTGAAAGTGATATTTAATTAAACAAAGATGAAGAAAACCGTATCAATTTAACAAGTATGTCTGATGGATTTTAAAGGCAGAAAGCAGGAGAGTTTGTCAGTATAGATTTACATACATACATAGATTTTCACAGCACTGATAGACTTTGTTACACCAGCAGCCACACTCACTTCGGTAACTAAACAACATATTCAGAAAGTAGCCCTCATCCAACGAGTGAAAACAGCAGCCTGCTGAGGCGTGCTTGTTGTTGTGCAGGTGTGATTTGCCTCTGCTACTCATGAACACTCAACATGGGAACTATTTTTAGTCGAGGTGGAAGGGAAATGGTTTGCTGCCCTCTGATTTGATACGAAACTGAGAGCAACAGTGTCGTACAGGCCGCTCTGCAGCGAGGAGTCCGACTACATCTGAAACATACGTCGCTAAAAGCTAAGTGGCTTTTGAAACTAAAAGTATAAGTTGTCTTACCACTAGTGTTGACAACAGAGGTTTAGAGGAATACACAATCCCCCCCCAAACAAAGCCACACAGCCTCCCAGTCCTGCACAGAGAGGTCAGAGGTCAAAGGAGCAGCCCTGGAGCTGCAACACCACAAAGCACATGTGCTGAGGAACTATGTGACAAGGAGATGCTCAGCAGAGTTTCACAATGTGGCATATTTTATCTGCGTGCGTCGTAAAGAACAAATGCAACTAAGTTCAACAGTTTCCCAAATTGGTCAAATGGTACATCTAAACTGGCTAATCCAATGATAATAAACCATAGAAAGCTTTGTGTGCATCGAATCACACACAACAATGAAAGCTAACTGTGTCTTTACGGCAAATGTTCCTTTTTCAAATATAAATCTACAATTTTGTACATTTTAATCATTAGTCACCCAAAGGTCAAGGGCCAGCATGAGCACCTAAATCAATTAAGAACACTTTAATTGTGCAAAGTTTACAACACCAGAATAGAAGTACAAATATAACGGCAGGTGGATTTTGAAGACATCGAAAAAATATTGTTACCCAATACAATAACAAATATTAGAGATAATGTCAAACCACAAGAAAGAGTGCTTATTGTCTGTGCTTTCTGGTTGGTTAGAGAACAACATGGCTGCCTGTTTGTGGCTATGAATCAATGAAATGCATTCAGAGTGGATAGCCGCTTCGCCCAAAGACCTGTGATGTGCCATGCTGAGAATGAACAGCTCAAAAGAGTTGTGTAAAAGATCCACTTTCTGTAAAGTCTGCCATGGTAGATTAAAATAATATCACAGCAAAGCCAAATCCTCCTTTTAACTCACAATGCCGTTTAAAATTGAGAGTTTGCCACTGCCACCTACGCTTGAAAGAAAGCCAAATGTGGAAGCAGAACTGAAATGTACCTCCAGCGCCACTCGTGCCTAAAATCTCAGAGGAACTGCCTATCCCATTTCCACAAGTAACCTGCTCTGCTGTTGCCTTTCATCATTCCCATTCTACCACCTGAATATTCATGTTGTTCCAGAGGCTCCCCCTGAGAAGCTAACAGCTAACACTTTAATCTACAATGTGGCGCTAAGCAAGGCTGAGCTGTGAAGACTGCCGTTTATTCTGCTGCTGACCACCATCACACCTCACACCTTGTGGGTGTGTGTGTGTGGGTGTGTGTGTGTGACATGTGTTAAAACCTCTATGTGTGCATTTGCGTTAGTATTTAAGGATGACTCAATACCCATTTGTGATATTGTGTGTGCACATCCCTCTGTATATTTTGCACATTACTGTTTTTTTGTCATATATTTTGTCATATTCGTACTTTAGTTTTTGTGTATTTATATTTTGTGTCAAAAAAACTCTTAATTTTGTTTTCAACATTAGTTCTTTTGTTCAGGAATCAGAATCAGAACTCCTTTATTTCAGATTTTTTAAATAGTTTTTATATGAGTTTTTCTGCTCCTTTTGTACAACATGATTCCTCTTACTGTGATTATACTCCAAAATAAAATCCTGTTATGTGCACTTGGCTAATAAACCTGATTCTGATTCTGATGCAAGCCAGAGTGTGAGAAAAGAAAGAGTCCCATTCAAAGTCCTGTGTGTGTGGGAGAGGGGGAGCGCTCTTTCACACCCAGCCGGTGGGAAACTCCTCTCCCTCTCCTTTGGTGGTGGTGGTACAATTTGCATATCCTGCCATCCTCCATTCTCTTTTTTCTCCTGCCGCCTGAGAGGCAGAACAGAGGAACTCAGTGGAAACGCAGCCCGAAGCTGCTGCCTACGGATGTCGTACTGCAGAGACTAAGTCAAGCCCTAATCCTGCGCATGTTGGTCATTGAAGTGCCTGTGATAGGCTACTCGCTTTCATTCACTTCCATAAAAATTGGGACACATCTCAAAGGTAAACCGGGAAAAAAACAGATGTAGAAAAACTGCAACTGAGAAAGGAGCGGAAAATGAAATGGATTTAAAATAAAAGGAAACAGTACTTAGCTAAAGCCCAGTGTCACATTACATTATGAGCTCTAGTTTTTTATTTTAGAAATAGTTTCTTCAGGCATTCAGTGCTTTTATTGAAGAGTTGAGGGAGACGGAGGGGAAGTGAGTGAGCAATAATGCAGCGCTGTGACCCCTATCTTTGTTGCTGTAGTGAAATATTATTATTCATCCTTGTAAAAAGCCATGTCTATATTCACTTAAAGAACCAAACTGAGCTTTAACAACCACAATGTACACAGAGAACAATTAATGACAACTATATGGGGATCAATAAAGGTCCATCTCAGCTATGTTGATAATCAATTCATCTTTTTAACCCTTGGATGCAACGGTGTTTCAGGGCCGGTTTGGAGCTGGAGCTTGAAAAGCACCGGGTTTTCCTGTTCACACCGCAGCGGAGCAGCCTCTTAGCTCCGGAATCCGGTTCGTTTCAAGCACCAAAAAATTGTCCCGCTAGAGAAAAAGCACCGCATACGTCACGCTTACGTCGAGGCGGGGGCAGGGGCGGGATCAACTCCTGAACAACGACAAAAAGCCCGCGTTTTATCCAGTTTGTACACAACGATTGAGAAACTTAACAAGCAGCAGTGGTCCACTGAAGAGACCAGCTACCTGCTGGGAACCTGGTCTTCTGAAGAGGTACAGAGGAAGCTGGAGCACAATCGGCTAATAATTTTTCAATATCGCGATAAATATCGTACCGTGGACTTTTTATCGCGATATTATCGTACCGTGAGTTTTTCGTATCGTTACATCCCTAATTGATTAATTGAGAACAATTATTATTAGTTGCAATCAAATGCTCTTAAGAGTTAAATACACTACATTGAATAGGTCATTCTACGTATTTCTAATACTGATGAAAAATGTGCAACAAAATAGAGAGTGGACCCACAAATGTAAATACTTGTCACTTAAAGGTGGGGTAGGTAAGTTTCAGAAACCGGCTCGAGTGCACTAAAATTTGAAAGTACACAGCCGTAAAGAATCCGCCCCTTCCTTCAGACTTCCTTACAGAGCACCTCCTCCAACACACATGAACGCGCAATGCACGCCCAATGACGGCACGCCCAATGAGGGCACGAGATACATTTGTGCGTGCACGAGATGGAAGGCTGACAGACAGGGCGGCAATCCAATCCATTTAGCCGGCCCGACTAAATGGATTGGATGTACTTTTTACAGAGCTACGGCTTCCACAGATTTTTTGTCAAAGCACTTCAGATATTCATTGCTATTGGGATGTTAAGAGCATTCCATGGAATATAACAAAAAGTGTATCTCGAGCCGGTTTCTCAAACTTACCTACCCCACCTTTAAAGGAAATTCAACTTTAGTTACTTGAACTCTCAAATAACTTTGAACGATTCTCTGGTTGGATTTCCTCAGTCTCTGCCAGGATATTCTTCGAACCGCTTCTTAATCTAAAATAGCACACCCTCAAATTCTACAGAATACAGTAATGGAACATTTTTCTTTAGGCCTGTTCCATGACATATCCATTTTAGAGCGTACCCTGCTCGAATGCCTCTTCACGGGAACACGATTATTTTCATTGGAACATTATGTATTCAAATAACTGAAAGAACCACAGCGGGTTATTTATCCTGATTCTACATTACATTACTTTAGCAAACCAAAGCTATATAAAACCGCGGTCGAGACCAAAGGATTCTTCAGAGAGTGGACATTATTTATGATTGAATGATGCTTAAAAAAGAAAGGTACGAGGCAAACTCCCAGCATCCCTCAGTGGTCTCAGGAGACATAAATCAGGAGGTGGACAGGTGGGTTATGAGACTTCTGGACTCTCTAAAGACCCCCCAGAGACTTCAATGGGCACAGCAGCAGCGGGACAGGTGGGAGGGGAATATAACATGAGATTAGAAGCACAGTAGAGTGATTTATTCTCCTTTAACACTATAAATACTCCACTCGGATTATAAAATGAGGAGAGTGGCTCAGAAATTGTAGTTTTTTTAATTAAAATATCTGAAAGAATGAACATTTGGACAGAAGAGATAATATATAGCATGTTGCACTATAGAAAGAGGCCTAATAACCACACTCTTTGCCAGCAATCCGTATTATTAACCTGATACGTATACATTAAATCAACCCACACCCTCTGCAGGGTTATTTTGTGGTAAGTCTTTCCTTACTCAGGTCTTTTTAACAATTACCCATTTCAAAGATACAAGCCTTTTCTCCTCGTTAGCATGCTGAGCGCTGCGTTTTTGTTACATACTTGATTGTTTCCTCCCATTGACACTTTACTGGAGCACAACCAAAATGAATCTCTGACCAGGTGTGTTTCCATGCTTTCTCATCCAAGTCTTTACAACTCATTAAAGTCACATCTCAGGGGAAATGGGAAGCTGATTCCTTTCACGCAGTTAAAGAAGAAGATACTATCTTGTGTTTCTGTGTTCCCAAGGAGCGTAAACTAAATAATTGACTAATCATTTCTAAAAACATCTGTATTAAGTTAAATCTTTCTCTACTGACTAATTTCCCTTTGCTCACTGACTATGAATTATTTTTTTTACACCAGTAGTGGTTGCAACATGTTTTTGCTCGTTCAATTTGCAAATTTATCAGCTTCTTGATAGTTCAAGCTTCTTATATAATTTCATTTTTCAGCATTTTGGGAGCTTTTTATAATCCAAACATAAATGAGTAAAGAAAATAATCCATACATTAAACAATAATGAAATGATTGATAAGTGCACGGTCAACTGTACTCGCTCCTGATTGGTTTAAACATATATCATTCAGTTTGCTCACTTTTTAATAGAGGTTTCCTGCTGTCGGCTAGCATTGTCCTGACCGTAGAGAGTATTTTTACCGTTGTGATGTTCACATTCTGTCAATAGGTTTCTCTGTATTTATAGTGATATTGTATTTGTTTCATAGTTTGACAGAGACAGAGCTGCTGCCTCTGTTGCCGGGCGGACGGTGAGTGAACCCATCGAAATGGAACAGAGGATTTGATTAGAAGCTGAGGAGAGACGAGCAGTGTGTCTCCATCCTGTGTCCTGTGGGCTCCACACAGAGTAAATGAAGGCGAAGGATGGTGAATGAAGCTTGTAAAAAAGGCTACTTGCTCACAAACAAAAAATATGCGGGTGTTTTCAGAGGCTTTAATAAACTGTCAGCGTAGATTTAGATGTGTTTGTTGATGCAGGAGAGCATTAGGAGTCGCCCTTTTTAAGCTAACTCATGGTCCAGTGAAAGAAAAGAGCTGCAGAGGCTGGCAAAAAAGGGAGTGTTGTTATTGAATTACAGGTGATGGCTGCTAATTGGGGCCTCCAGACGTTGTGTGTGTGTGTGTGTTTATGTGTGTGTGTGTTTATGTGTGTGTCTGGCTCAGGGGATGCATAGTTGATGAAGCTGTTAGGGTAAAGTGCAGGGCCCCAGTGCTCCCAGAGTGCTGTGCTTCAGAGTCTGTCCTGTCCCTGCGGAGGAGCGCTAATGGAGGCCACCCAGCCCTGATGAATTACACCCAGGCTGGATGGACGGATGGAGGGCGATGCTGCTGTAATTGAGGCGGCTGCTGAGCCTGAAGAGTGCAATGTTTTTGATGAGCTGTAGGCATGAAGCAACACGTTTGAACCGAAGCAGTGACAATGACCGCGTTAGCACCGCTCCGATGTGGGCAGGGCCTCAAAGTCACAACTGAACACATGCGATTCTACTATCACAGATTCATGTGGCAAAACACTCATCCTGTCTTTAGCGGGTCCTTATTATTGTAGAAAGGTTTGTCATCTGATCTCTAGGAACATCCTCTGTTGTACTTTACAGTTGAAGTGCCTGTTTAGAGTAACTAGCAGTAATAGTTTAAGTTATTCTTAAAATATATCCAAATATGAACTGGTTCCAGGTTCTCAAATATCCAACAACTGCTGTTGACTGAATATAATACCCCAGGTTTCAAATTCTTCATCGGCCCACCCCTTAGCCAATCACGTACAATGTGTTGTAGCGCTACCCAAAAGGAGTGTGACATAGTGATGTCCCTTTGTTCCAGAACTAAGCAAAGGAGTCCAATGGAGGCGTTTCAGGCGATGGGCTGAGTGTGTGGAAGAGAACATTTGAGCCTTTGTAGACCATTTACATGCACAGAAACCCATAGAACACACTACTGGAAAGGGAGATCACCCAAACACATTTTCATGCCTATTTTGACACTTTTGGTTCATACTTTTTGGTTAAATCCTGATTGTGAATACCTGGAGCTCTCTTTTTCCTGGTAGTGTTTTGACATAAAAGTGTTTTACAGGGTTGAAATTACATTCACATTTTTGTTATGGTTTAGTTTCCTTGTGTAGTTTAGATCTGAAACTTTATATCTCTTTGTTGATTAACATACAGCAAATCCAGCTTATTAATTATAAGCATTCTCTGTTTTTCTTTGCTTTATGTGGCAGTGAATTGATTTAATTTAGCTTTTAGACTGTTATCAAAGGAGACAAGATATTGAAAACATCATGTGGGCTGTGGAAAATTGACAATCATTTCATAGCCCACACAATTAGTAGATTGATGAATAAAGTAATAAGCAGATTAGATACAAATGAGCTTAATCAAAGTTGCATGGGCAGTGCATATGACTAATGGGATGAAAACAATAATTTATTGTCACATTCAATGATCTTTCCCTCTGTTATTGTTACTCCTGAGTGCTCAGGATCCCTGCTGTCCCTGAAGATGCTGCTTATCCACTTTGGTGATTTTGCTGATCAAAGCATGTTTTGCATTGGTGTTGCGGCTGCAGTGTGATAGTAGAGGTGTCAGCTGTTCGTCTACAGGAGACTTGGACACACTGCGGGCTTCTCATCGTTTTGTTACGTGTTTGTGCTGCTGGAGGGATTCTGGCTCCCTCTGCCTTCACTGAGGGAAACCTGTGGGGTAAAGACACCTGTGTGTTTACTGTCCATCTGTGTGAGAACATCAAAGCAGAAAGACCAACTGCAATACTAGCTTTTGATACAAATATATAAATGCAGAGTATGTGCGATCCAAGTGTGAGGCCTATTATTTAAGATTTACAAGAGTGTGTGTGTGTGTGTGTGTGTGTGTGTGTGTGTGTGTGTGTGTGTGTGTGTGTGTGTGTGTGTGTGTGTGTGTGTGTGTGTGTGTGTGTGTGTGTGTGTGTGTGTGTGTGTGTGTGTGTGTGTGTGTGTGTGTGTGTGTGTGTGTGTGTGTGTGTGTGTGTGTGTGTGTGTATACAGGGGTTCCTCTGATATAGTGCCGTCTTTTAGTGTACTTAATTAAAAAATAAACTGCTATTTCTTCACCTGCCCTTTAGCTGACGCTATGTATCCAAAGCTACTTACAATGAGCGCAAACATCCATGAAGATCCATACCTAGAACAGCAAGAAACATGTAAGTACACAAGCTTTAAAATGTTAATTCCTGGTGCATTAGGAATAGACCATACCGTTTAAGTATTAAAACATTTGTAATGTTAGTTTTAATAGCCAAGGTGCAGTTGAGGCAGGCAGGTTTTCAGCTTGCAAGAAGATGTGTATACTTTCAGCTGTCCTGATATCATCTTCACTATCCGCTGTGAAGTACAAACATCAAATGTCAAACCACATAAACAACCACATTACAGTTTATTTTAACAGTTTACAGAGAAGATTAGATAGCATTCAGAGCAATGAGGGAAAGTTGTGTCTATGGGTGGTAACCTGTGTGTGTTTCAGGCTGACATTACTGAAGAGAAATACCTCTCTTCTTGCCATTGACCTGGTTCATTTTAAGATTTTGACCTTGGTCTTTAAACGTTGATGTAAAGCTACGTCTCTCCAAATTAGCTGTTGACTTTTGGAAACTATAAGCCAGTGAAGTCGATGGGCAAAAAGTTTAATTTCCTGCCTTCATCAGGTATGTAACCTAAGCAGAAGTCTGGCTGAGCTGCAGTTTTCCTTTTTGGGTTATCGGTGTAACAGATTTGGCACAGGTGCTTCTCCGAGGCTGCAGCTTTTACATCTTGCCGGGGTTTCATCATGCAGCAGGCATCTTAATGTGAGCTCAGAGATACTTAGAGTTAATCTCACCAACCTGTAGCTGTGTGGAGGCTCATTAGTCCCCAGTCTTAAAGTCCAACAAAACAGCTTCTTTCTCAGCAAAAGACCAGCAGATTGTATTCTGTGCACACCAAAAGATTTGGGTGAAAAATCTTTACAAATCAAAAACGTTTTACAGTTCTGAATGGTGTCACAAGTGTAGTAAATACTTTTTTAATACAGCAAGTTAATAATGTAATGTTCAAGGCAGAACTGTGAGTGTACAGCATGCACATACCAGAGTAATCTTGTATAACATCTTCAAAAGAGGGAAACAAAGCAAAGTTTGAGCCTATTTTAGATTAAATTACTGGCAGTATAAGTAATACTACCTTCCTCATAATAAGTTATTTAATTGATTGGTCAATTGACAGATAATGAATCAGTTACTACTTTGCTACAGGATATCGTAACAAAAACAAGCAATGTTAGAGATTTCATATACAGTACTTTGTTTCGGAGAAGGTCTAATGGCCGTTTTTTACTAACTATTTTATAGACCAAAACATACATGTGTGAACGAGCTCTTAAAGGTCACATGTCATGGCCATTTCCACTGATCATAATTCCATTCTTGAGGTCTACTAGAATAGATTTATACTGTGCAATCTTCCAAACTCACATTGTTTCGCATACAGCATCTCTGTAAACTACGTGTATTCACTCTCTCCACCAAACGGCTCGTTGCAGCTCTTGCCCCCCCCTCCCTGTGAGCCCAGTGTGCTCCGATTGGTCGGGACCAGTCGGGACGTTGTGAATCGCGCTAAGCTCCGTGGAGGTGTGATTTCCTTGTTTAGCGATACACAGCGAAACACAGCCAAACTCACCCTGAGCACACACAAAGTCACAGCCGAAGTAAAAACAATAAGTGTGGCTTGATATTGAGTAAGAAAAAGGTTGATAAACGCAGAGAGAATGGGTCTGCAGAGAGAATGGGTCTGCAGAGAGAATGGGTCTGCAGAGAGAATGGGTCTGCAGAGAGAATGGGTCTGCAGAGAGAACGGGTCTGCAGAGAGAATGGGTCTGCAGAGAGAATGGGTCTGCAGAGAGAATGGGTCTGCAGAGAGAATGGGTCTGCAGTGAGAATGGGTCTGCAGAGAGAATTTCGCCGCGATCCCAACTGTCTGTTATCAGCCTGCAGCCCGGGAGGAGAGATCAGCAGAGCTGCCTGCACTGAGTGTGTGAGGAAGTCCGTGGATTGGTCAATTTGGACCAATCAGCGGGGGCTTAACGTAACGGCTCCGCGGACGTAACGTAACGGCTCCACGGATTGGTCCATTTCGTTCTGGGTACGACATGACATCAGATGTCCCCGGAAGAATCAAATGGATGATGACGTTTCACCAACGAGACGTTTTGGGGAGGTCTTCTCTGTGTTAGAGTTGTACTCGCTACAGGGTGTACTTTGAGGGTTTTGACTCTGCAGACCGTTTACATGCATACAAACCTTCATAACACAAGGGGACGGGTAATAACCGGAAAAGCATGACATGTGACCTTTAAAGTAAATTGATGCTGATATGGAAACAGGCAGAAGGTACAGGTAAAACAAATCATTTAAAATGGTATATCAGGAATATTTGGGACTTGACCTAAAAGGTTCCTTCTTTGTTATATTTTACTTCTTTATCGGAAGAACTGTTTCTTTGCCACTCAAGCCATGTAAAGACAGGTCTAGGTTATTTATATGCATTTATCCCTCATCAGTTTTGTATAGCAACAAAGCACTTACATACAGATGAAAACAAATAGAAAGAGGCAGAGAAGTCAAGGTTTTGCTGCTATTATATGTGTGTTTATGTATGTGTGTGTGTGTGTGTGTGTGTGTGTGTGTGTGTGTGTGTGTGTGTGTGTGTGTGTGTGTGTGTGTGTGTGTGTGTGTGTGTGTGTGTGTGTGTGTGTGTGTGTGTGTGTGTGTGTGTGTGTGTGTGTGTGTGTGTGTGTGTGTGTGTGTGTGTGTGTGTGTGTGTGTGTGTGTGTGTGTGTGTGTGTGTGTGTGTGTGTGTGTGTGTGTGTGTGTGTGTGTGTGTGTGTATATATTTAAGAGACAGTGTGTGTGTGTTTTGGCCATGGTTAAAGGCTCATGTTTATATATAGCATATATACGTATAGCAGCTAGGTCCATGCAAGTCAAATTACACGATCTCCTTTTAAGAAATCAGGATTGTCACAGAAAATGACATTTAAAGGGGCCCTAATCTGCTTCTTGGGCTTTCTCTTTCCTGTATTGTGTTATATAGGTCTCCATTGGACTCCTTTGTTTACTTCCAGAACATAATGACATCACTATGTAACACTTGCACTTCTATTAGCTAGCGCTCCAACTCATTGTATGTGATTGGCTAAGGGGTGGGGCATTTCTAAGCGGTTGACCAATCACAACAGAGCCGGCCAGCTAACCAATCAGAGCAGCCTGGGCTCTGGTTTCAGACAGAGGGTGAAAAGAGGTGCTGCAGCACAGGCAGTATGAGAAAAATAAAGAGCTTTTTGAACATTAAAGCATGGAGACATGTAGAGACACTACATACTGATATGAACCTGAGATGAGCATAGTATGGCCCCTTAACAAAAACAGCACACATTAGAAGTGATAAGACACAGCTTGAGAGAAAGCATGTGCTCAGACCAGCTTGGTGTGTTAAGAGGTTCTGGGCAGGGGTGTAGCTTTCCTCCCCTGAAGTGTGCTATAATATAATTGTGCTGAAAGGCTGCGTGCTCACGCCACAGGAGGAGGGTTTTATATCGCAGCCTTCCTGCTGTAACGGTGTCAGGTGGTATTTATGAGACTTGTAATGGGGCTGAAGCCCAGGCACACCTGCTACACTGTGAAGGGTACACACACACACACACACACACACACACACACACACACACACACACACACACACACACACACTTTCAGACAAATTAAGTATGCATCAATTGTCTTGGTTCAGTGGTAAAAAAAACAAAATGAAGGCCGAGGTGTAATGGATTTTAATCATTTTTTCTTGTTACTAGTGAATATGCTGCATTTTCAGCTTGAAGGCGTTGGACTGAAAGTATTTGTCTGGCATTCAGATACACCTGTGCCGTGTTTTCCTGTTTAGCCTCTCTGCTGTCTCGCCTCCGTGACATTTCAGTCGACCGGCGATCTGAGCGTGCTTGACATTTTGCTAAACTGCACTCGGAAAGGTTCCTGCCTGTCCCTGTGTTTTCCTTCCCCTCCTCCCTGCATTGTGTGACTGGGTAAACAGGTACACACACACACACGCACACACATTGAAACACAAATGCGTACATCCTCTCCGACTGCCTATACATCTGGGGAGTTTGCTTTGTACGCCTGCAGGTTTTGGATTAGGCCTTTGTCTTTCCTGCCTACAACGCACAATGCAACCTTGAGTTTTTGATGTTTTCCCTAAACACACCTGTAAAGAAAAAAGTAGGTTAGCATCTCATTATGCTCTCTAAACAGGTCATTTTGTCCTCAGTCTGTATATTGAAGTTGTCTATTGCTGAGTGCAGAGACATTTGCACAAATGCACCAAATAGGGCTGTTTGATCTGTTTGATCAAGATAATCTAAGACCCTTACAGCGCTGTGAAGACAAAAACGTTCACTGCAATACCAAACCCACTGCTTTCGAGTTCGGGGAAAATATCACGCCTGTGTTGTGAAAATTGTGTTATGAGAGAAGCTAAAAAATATATGAGGTTTTTCCTTAAGTTAGTTCTGAGTAACAAAGCTTTATGCAGGAAGGAACAAAGCACTCAGTACTCACTTATGCCATGTCAAGATAGAAATCCCCTGTGACTTGACTTTTATAATGTCAAGTGTACGCCAAATAGTGTCAACTTGATGCCAATGTGATGTCAGCTTTTATGAGTGGTGCAGTGATGACGTCATTTCGTAGGCTTACCTGGCAGATGGCATCGCAAGGGCTCTCAACAAAATGTCCCTATTGGATTTCCATGTATTACAGAAAGTAAGCTCTGTGGCAAACACACATTTATAATATCAATCTATAATCTTCACATATTAACACCACTTTAGGATTGTTGAAGCGTAAAAGCAATCGCCCGAAGTAAAAAGCACTATGTTCGGCTATAAAGCAACAATATCACGTTCACATGGCTGCGCATCACCACCGCTAAGCTAAAGGCGGCTAATGTTTGGTGCGATGACGTTAAGTCGTTTATTTAATTATTTGTTTGCAACCCACGTTTTTATGACACTTAAAAGACATTCACAAGTGGGTTATTTACTGATGTATATTATGTCGTTGAAAATCTCTTAACTACAGATCTTATTTCAAGCCTCTAACCAATACATATTTCTTTAAAACAGTGAGACAAGGGAACGGGAAGTTGTAAAATGCGTACTCATTTCCAGTTTTAGGACTTATTCGTGCACCACTCTATTTTTAATAACAGAATTTCCACAACACCTGTAGCTGTGCGTCCTCCATTAACCCCAGAGGGTCAGTTTGAACTTTGAATCCAACGTCTGAGAGCATATGGAGAACCTTGCTCTGGTTCTGTGCCACTCAGACATGAGTCTCCTGCTCGGTGGTGCCCGGGCACACACTCATTTCCCAGCGTGACGCTCCCATCGCTGACAGACTTACAAAGCGAGCTCGCTGGCCGTCAGACATCCAGACGGCAGCAGCATGGTCTTCATTTACTGAGGACAGAAGCGCCATGCCAGCCGGGGCCACGTGCCAGAGAGAGACCTGCAGAGCTGCCACCACCGCTGCCAAATCCTGACATACAGGAGATAGGCCGTTTGTGCTGGAGTGCCAAACATACAGCGGTGTAATTAAATGGTAGGATTTAAGATGATGGGATAGTGTGAAGTATCCTGCTGGATCCGAAGATTAAGATATTGTTATTGAGCAAAGAAGGCTCACCACCTGTGTTCTCATTGTGATAGTTGGCTGTTTACTGGTTTTATGGCTGCACGATTTGAAAAAGCGTGATTCATTTGACTGGTATGCCATTACGATATCGGAGCGATTGATCATTTTTGCATCAATATTTTTTGTTGTTGTAGGATTTGTAACAAACATACATGTTTTTTGTTAAACCTGTAACATATCCCAATTTGTAGGCCGGGATATCTCTGCTGCTCTACAATACTATAAAATAACATATATCTAGCTTGTTACAAACTTTGTGCTTCCTGCTATTTGAATAGTCCACAATGCAATATCTATACAATTTATATTAATAATAGTGCGGTTTGGTTTCTTAATGTGGATTTCTATAGTACAAACTCCACCCTGACCTTAAGGAATATGCATAATGTGTCTCCAAGCATGGAAGGGTGGAAAGGTGGAAAAAGTACTTAGACTACCTTTTAGGGTAGGTCTAAGTTCATTCTGCATTTAAAATCTTAATATACAGGGTTCGTACGGGTGCTTGAAATCCTTGAAAATGCTTGAAATTTGACGTGGTGTTTTCAAGGTTGGGAAAGTGCTTGAATTTTGGGAATGGTGCTTGAAATTGAGATAAAGTGCTTGAAAATGTAAATGCTTTACTTTTTACAATGAATTGCTGTCTGACTGAATAGTTCGCTTTTTAGATTAAAAGAAAATAATTGCTTCGCTTCTACATAAAACAGCTCCGCTGCACCTTCCCGCGCTATGCGCGCGACCTGCAAGCGTTTGTGTTACGTGTGACCTGGGCATTCTGATGAGAGTGATAGATGACTGTGTGCCAGGAGGTTTCCGTTTCAACGAGCGTTGGTTAGCAGAAGACAAATACCAGCCAGGGTCAAGCCCACGAGTAGCCTCCTGCAAAGTTTGCAAAAATAACGATGCGAGAGTCTGCGCTGACGAGCCACATGAAAGGTACGCCGTAGTGGAGCATTTTAGATTAGGCTAACGTTGCATGTTACGTTTGTTTAAGCTAACGTTAGCTAGCTGAATAGCGAACTCCATGAGGGATAATAATAATTGCAGGGGACAATCATTTCAGAGGAGCGTACCTATGTTATGTGCGTTACAGTTGCCATCCTGTGGTGTTCAGAGGATGAAGCACTCACGGCATTTCGTGTTATAGTCACGAAATATAATCTCTTGATTCGACACAGAGCGATTTTGAAAGCAATGTATTTCTACTGGTAGTATGTTTCGTGCCTAAACCAAATGTGACTTGATCTATCGAAATCAGTCACATTGACCCGAAGACACATCTTCGTTTGTTTTACTGGTCTGGGGGAAGCTCGCGAGTGTGTGTGTGTGTGTGTGTGTTTGTGTATTTTTGCGTTTGTGTACCGGGGAAACACTCATAAGAAACACCGGCTGTTGTTATGCCTGCTGTGACGTTACATTAGTCCGTTCTCTGCATGTAATTATGCCGAAGCTTCAAAGTTGTATTTATCATCTGAATTTGCCGAAACAAGTTTAATATTCTGAAAGCCAAGACTTTGTTTATTTTAAAACAGATGAAAACAAACTGTCTTTTATATAAAATTGAAGTATTATACAAGTAAAACTACATTTTGCTTTAATCCCATGTAATTGTAGAATGAACGCAGTCTTCCTTTGAAGATGTATAAGTCAGGTGTCTTGAGTAGTCAACATTACCTACAAATCATTGTACACATTTGTAAATATTATTTTCCACTTGTTACCATTGTGAGTCTATTTTTATGCAGCTCTGCGTGATTTTGTGGCTACAATTCAGACTAATACACTACCAGAGGTGGAATAAGTACTCAGGTATTGTACTTGAGTAAAAGTACAAGTACTCAGATCTTGTAGTGAAATTAGAAGTACTCAGATCTTGTTCTTGAGTGAAAGTAGAAGTACTCAGATCTTGTACTTGAGTAAAAGTAGAAGTGCTCTGATCTTGTACTTGAGTAAAAGTAGAAGTACTCAGATCTTGTACTTGAGTGAAAGTAGAAGTACCAGAGTGTAGGAATACTCTGTTACAGTAAAAGTCCTGCATTAAAAATGTTCCTCAAGTGAAAGTAGAAAAGTATTCTCATCAAAATATAGTGAAAGTAGCGACAGTAAAAGTACTCATTGTGCAGATTGGTCCATTTCAGAATAATATATATGATGTGTTTTATAATGATTGATCATGAAAGTGTTCTCAAAGCTGGTAAAGGTGCAGCTAGTTTGAAGGACTTTGTATACTGCAGGGTAGCCTGTGGATTTACTCCAGGTGGAACTCAAGTCTGATTTAACACTTGATTATAATTCACATCATTCATCCAGATCTGTGAAGTAACTAAAGGTATTAAAAACATATAGTGGAGGAAAAGTACACCATGTACCTCTGAACTGTAGAGGAGTAGAAGTACACCATGTACCTCTGAACTGTAGAGGAGTAGAAGTACACCATGTACCTCTGAACTGTAGAGGAGTAGAAGTACACCATGTACCTCTGAACTGTAGAGGAGTAGAAGTACACCATGTACCTCTGAACTGTAGAGGAGTAGAGGTACACCATGTACCTCTGAACTGTAGAGGAGTAGAGGTACACCATGTACCTCTGAACTGTAGAGGAGTAGAGGTACACCATGTACCTCTGAACTGTAGAGGAGTGAAAGTACACCATGTACCTCTGAACTGTAGAGGAGTGAAAGTACACCATGTACCTCTGACTTATGTTCACTGCCAACCTAAAAGTACCTCAACAATAGTAATCAATAATGTATTGAAATGTAAGTTATTTGGCTGATTGTTTTATATCGGCTCAGCCAGGTTATATGGGAGGCCTAGTCTACGGACAGATCACTCATTTTGAAATATTAAACTTAGTTTTCTTTTCTTTAATTTTTCATCCTCGTGTAGAAGGCTATCACGAAACACACATTTAGTTGTTTACAGCATAAAGAACATCTGATTTAATGTGAGGTAGGGAAATAATCATTTGAGTATGTGTATATAAATATGTAATTTACAACAGCTGTAAGATGCTTGAAAAGCTTGAAAATGCACCTTGAAAATGCTTGAAAAGTGCTTGAATTTGACTTTGGAAAAGGTGTAAGAACCCTGAATATAGTAAAAGTGCAAAAGTATTAGTATCAAAATATAGTTAACATACCAAAAGAAAAAGTAAATATTGTGCGTAATGGCCCATTTCAGAAGTTAAGTACAGATACCTCAAAATTGTTCAGTACTTGAGTAAATGTACTTTGTTACACACCACTGTGTGTGTGTCTAGGCTCATATCTCATTGATAAAAGTGTGTCTTTATCTTCAAAGCAAACACTTTGACTGATGTTACCTTATAGCTGACCTCAGTTCTCCAGACTGCGGGGTCAGCGGTGTTATCCAAGAGTGTTTTTGACGGCAGCAGACTGTGTTCTCCAGCTTGTTCACCCCAGAAGCTCCGGGCAGATCCACAGCAGGCTTGCCTTGTTTAGTGTTAAGCTCAGTTTAGCGTAGCGTAGCCAAGTGAAGCATAGCTCAGATACTCAAACTGCTCACGGCGATACACTCTTCCCCCACAGGCTAGCTTGTGTTGCAGAAGCAGCTATCTCTAACACAGCTAAACACACACATGTCATGTTTTCCACATCACAACGCTCAGATTTTTCTGATGCTAAGCAGCTCTTTATACCCGGTGGAAGTTCTCCAACCTTTTTCCCAACGAGTTTTCTGCCAGAGAATGTGGGTGATATGAATACTGAGCAGGTGAGACTAGGAGCAAACTGTTTGCTGGTAGTGAGTGTAAGATCATGACCACAGCAGTGCAGCAGTACCTGCTGAGGTATTAATCAGCCACACAGAGAGTGTTATTGATAAGATGGAAGTGTTTGTATCCCGTTTGAATCTTACTGTGACCAATGTAAGGAAGAGGAGAGATTATTTCTGCTGGCAGGACATTAAAGCAGGTTTTCAGGCCGAAATTAGAGACATATTTTCTTCAAGAACGCTTCTTAAAACAGGCAAATAAAAACCAACACTATTGGCTCAAGTGAAACCAACCTTACATTTGAATTACATTTCTGATATATCGCGGAAAACATTTATTTGTGAGGAATAAACAGAAAACATCTGACTTTTAATTAAAGAGGAATGATTTTTAAATGGTCACATGACTGATATCAGGCATCAACCATTCAAACAGTGGTCTTGTCTCCACAGGGAACGAAGATATGGTAAATACGTTGAGTTTATTGATGGGGTGTATGATTCGCTGAATGCTTCTACATTACCTGCTTGCATAAACAAACCAGTAAAAGAGAAAGCAAAGCCAAATGGATACTAAATGAATCCTTGTGCAAATTGAAAATACACCATGAATTGCAACTAAAGCATATATTGGAAATCAGGGTGTGGCTTGAAACACAAGATGTGCTGGAGGTAACAGAAGCCTCTAACCTGCACTTTAGCTGTCTTCTCATCGCCTCGAAGATCCATCTCCCATTATGTTTCATGATAATCATTATATTATAAATGAGTTTTAAGGCTGTAGCAGGCAAGATGAATCTCAGGGAGTAGAAAGACTGTTATTTGGGATTAACGGCTTAATATGTGAACCTGAATGACATTTCCAAAGCGATAACCCCAACAGTCTTGAAAGTAAAGGTCAGCGGAGACAATATTAAGTACAATCAGTGGTTCTCTCAACAATTTCACTAAATGTAAAGCGTCTTTGGGTCCAGAAAAGCGCTATATAAAATTAATATATTATTATTATTATTATTAACAGCAAAGAGTCCAACGTTCCTGGTGGCTTTTCAAGCATGTCCTCCAGTAACTTCTATGATCCTTGGGTTTTTCTCTCAGCACCCAATGATGAAGCACGGCTAAATAGAGAGGATCTTAACCTTGTTGCACCTACCAAAGATCAACCCCCACTTGCAGGGTAGAGCGACAGGAAAGATGGAAAACAGAGAAAAGGTTGTGTTAAAGGTCACAGAGCAGCTCTGAACTCAAAGCACGTGGAGAGGGCATGGACAGATCCTTCCTGTCACTCTGCTTTGTGATATTGTCCAATCTAATTTGATGGATGTCCGTTAGAAATCCTACCTTGTGCACATGGAGGTCGCAGGGTCAGGCACAGCCTCTCTGGAACACGCAAGGATTTACTGTCAAGGACGCTTCAGCAGGTTGGCTGAGTCTAACCCAGCGGTTTGGGTTTAAGAGTAGTTGTTGTGCACCGACAGAAATGTTGAGATTTATGTTGTTTTTTGGTTGTATTGTCTTCCACTTCCTGTTTTGTTTTGTCACTCACCGTTTACCTGTCATTCCAGACTCATCAGCACCAGCCCCGGCCCCGATTGTTTTCACCTGTCTCCCAGTGTTCAGTGTCAGTTCGTTTTTGTCTATTGCCACGGTCAGATCTTTGCTCTTGTCTTTTGCCACAGTCAGGTCTATGCTCTCTATGTGCTCTTGTGAAAGTTTTGATCCTCACTACGTGAGCGTTTTCATTTTGTTCTCCATTTTTGTAGAGACCATTTTTTGTTGTTCATTTTTGCTGTTCTTGAAAAAATAAAGTATCTTACAAATACTTTACCTCTGTCTCCCGGGTCGTGCAATTGGGTCCTACCTCCTAAGTGTCTGAGTTCTTAACAGTAGTCCATCAAACCCCTGCAGGCCATGCAAAGTGGTCCTGAAACCAGGCTGCATTATTCATTATTCACTGATTTATCAATGAACTATTTGCTGTAACAATTAGTCGATTAGACGATCCGAAAGGGAAAGTATTTTGATAAAAGATCAGTCTTTACCCAGTTACTGTCTCTTCTTTGTGACGATTTGCTGCCTTTCTTGGTCTTATCGTCTTTTCATGGTTGATGGACAAAAAGACTATTTGATGACATCTTACACTTTAGGAAACGTTTAAGAGCATTGTTAAAAAAAATTGTAGACCAAACAATTAAAGGTGGGGTAGGTAAGTTTGAGAAACCGGCTCGAGATACACTTTTTGTTATATTCCATGGAATGCTCTTAACGTCCCGATAGCAATGAATATCTGAAGTGCTTTGACAAAAAAATCCATACAAAAATGTAATCTGGAAGCTGTAGCGCTGTAAAAAGCACGACCAATGATCTGAGCCGGCCCGGCTAACTGGATGGCCTACCTGCCTGTCAGCCTTCCATCTGTGCACAAACTTATCTCGTGCCCTCATTGGTCCTGTGCGCGTTCGTGTGTGTTGGAGGAGGGGCTCTGTGAGGAAGTGGCAGATCTTTCCGGCTGTGTATTTTCAAATTCTAGCACTCGAGCTGGTTTCTCCAAAATTAGCTACCCCACCTTTAATCAAGATAATGTTTTGCTACCGAAACTGAAAGTAGTTGTCAAATCCCATATCAACATGTTTTTAATAACTTGTCTTATCCAAACAACAGTCCTAAACCCTTCAGGAGATGCAGACGACCAGCACACCATTACATTTTTTGGACAGGTGATTGTTTTGGTTAATTTTAGCTTGAACATTTGACTACAATCAATCCCCAAAATGATGTAGCAGATATATTTCCTGGCAGTCTACGATTCAATGTATTGTCAAATCATATCAGCTCTACTGAAAACACTTTGTGCTGCTGTTTCTAGTTCTTCTAATGGTCAACAGTATCTGACAACAGACAATAAGCTCATCTGTCGTGCTACAGCAGCACTATTTTAAGAATAACAATCACTTGAATGACTAAGTATGTAAAAGGAGGTAGGTAATTTGCCCAGGAGAGGTGTATTCATAGTAGGCTAGTATAAACAGACACTAAATGACATGCAGGAGAAAATAACTGTAATTTAAAATAAAGCATGCGTTGGCTGGATCTGCACAACCGATGCATGTTGTTCACCATGGAGCCGGTCTGGATCTTCCCCGCTCAAACTGTATAAAAATGCAGAAATTGTATGACATTTATTTAATTAAAACCCTACTGAGTGGTACACAATATATTCCCCATGTAATTACACGTTCTCAGCTTCCATTTCTCATGTCTTTTCATACAAACGGAAAGTATTGTGTTAAATACGAGGGAAGTTTACTCAGCACACAAGCTTAGCAGATACAGCCCACTTCAAATTCAAACACTTGGACACATTCAGACCTGGAAACAGCCCAGTGTAATCACACACTTCAGCTTTTTCCACAAACTGAGAACTACAGGGACGTTTATTCCCCGCTAAAGAAAGGCATGAAGAAGTTTAAAAAGGCGTGAATGTGCTGTCAAAAATAGTACAAAAGAAAATGGTGTCATCTGTATGGAAGGTCATTTCTGTAGTACTGCTTCACACACACGTTTTGAGGACGTATTACAACCAGACATGAACGGCCCATCGTCATCCACTTCTGAATATTCTTGTGAATGTGAATTCTCAATAGAAGAATGCCGCTGACAGCCCAGAGATGCACCTGACAGACTTGGCGATTAGGACAGGATGTACCACTCGAATGTGAACGCATTTGGAAAAACCACCTTGCTGAGAAACAACTGGGTCAAATACAATTGCTGAGCATCCAAAACACAGATCTGCTCCCACCAAGAAGCTGTCACTCCAGCAGAACAGAGGATCCTAAGAGGCTGCAAAAACAAATAACAAATCCCCAGAACCTCCGCTGCTTTATAAAAGTGTCACCCGCTGCATGTCGCTCGTTTCTTGTTTGTTTTGTGGATCATAAGGCGCACAGTCTGTGAACGGCTGGGGAAGTGTTGCGTAGGCGCGTTGCTCAGGAATCTGAGGCTAGATAATGAGCCGGTGACAGGACATCCTGCTCCAGATGTGCAGCGTGTCTGACAGATGCTGGAGAGATGTTTGTTTTTATGGGGACATTTTAAGAACTTAGTTAACTTTCACATAATGATTGATGATTGATCTGGGTTAGGTTAGAAGAGAAGAGTAGATCTGTATCTAGTCATCAACAGCAAATCTAGCTGTATTGGTACAATCTGTAATCATCTAGTTTGGAAAGTGAAACCAACTTGCATGGACTGTGTTTGAGACGAGGGCCTTTTTACTGTGTTTTAAAATTCGTCTGGCTTGAGAGGGTCGTTAAAGTTCTTTGAGAATAGATGAAAAGAGCTGAGACCTTTTCTGATAATTGATTTATCATTTCTTCTTGGTTCATTTGCTGATTGCAGCCTCTCAAAAGTGAGTGTCTTTCTTTTCTCTTTGTCTTATACGACCGTAAGCTCAATATCTCTGGGTTTTAAACTGTTTTATAACTACATACTTGATTAAAGATCTCAGGAGGCAACATTTTTGGAAAATTGGAAGATAGATACATCAATCTTTAGCATGAACACGGACACAACTGTTACGGCCCGTCTACACTACAGGCGTCAAAAAATGCTTTCAACGCTTCGCCCATTCATTTGAATGGGGTGACGTAGGATATTTTCAAACTTCGCCGAACTGCATTGTGGGTAGCATGGCAAGGCGTTGCAAGCATCGCGAGCGTCGATCGGTGTCAAAAGTTGAACAATGTTCAACTTTTGAGGCTCGATGCTTGCTCGAAGCTGGCGTCAGCCAATCAAATCCCGTTTATGCAAATCTGCCAGTACAAGCGAGCCAATCAAACCGCGTGTATGCTGGGAGAGACTACGCAGGTCATTTCCTCATATTCAAAAAAATGGAGGGAAAATTCATTATAGCGGTAGTGAATCACCCGGTGCTGTATGATCAGTCTCTGTTCATCTACCGGGATACAAACCGGAGGAGCGAGGCATGGAGGGAGGAGGCAGAGACAGTGGGTGAAACTGGTAGGTTTTCGCCTGTTTGGGGATTTTATATCCAGTTTACTTCGTTTTAACATTGCTATTGCTTTGTATGTCGGGGGCGGGAGATTCATGTGATTGGTTGTTGGTCGCGTTGCTCGCAAAAAATCGCCAAGCCTCAGACACGCCCAGCTTCAAGCTTTTTCGACGCCTGTAGTGTAGACGGGCCGTAAGTCACAGGACTGTGCCATTAGAAATAGTATATTCATAAAGAACTAAGTTATATAACACTGATATATATATATATATATTTGCATGTGAGTTAACAGCCTTGTGTTGATCTGGCCTTGTGTTGATCTGGTCTTGTGTTGATCTGGCCTTGTGTTGATCTGGTCTTGTGTTGATCTGGTCTTGTGTTGATCTGGTCTTGTGTTGATCTGGTCTTGTGTTGATCTGGCCTTGTGTTGATCTGGTCTTGTGTTGATCTGGCCTTGTGTTGATCTGGCCTTGTGTTGATCTGGTCTTGTGTTGATCTGGTCTTGTGTTGATCTGGCCTTGTGTTGATCTGGCCTTGTGTTGATCTGGTCTTGTGTTGATCTGGTCTTGTGTTGATCTGGCCTTGTGTTGATCTGGCCTTGTGTTGATCTGGTCTTGTGTTGATCTGGTCTTGTGTTGATCTGGTCTTGTGTTGAGGCTCTCTCTTGCTCAGGGTGGTAGTTTGGTACATGTGTGGTGAAGGCTGAAGCTACTTCTGGTATACTGTTTGTCCCACCCATACTCTTCTGTAAACAGTTACCCAAAAGCAATGCTCACTGTTTAATATTTGAAACTGGGGATTACTAGTTACTTAAACACAGTGTGATTCAAAGTTTGAGACAGTGGTGGGAATTTGGCAGACCAAATACAACATCTAAT
>NW_022992158.1:138516-213516 GCF_902827175.1 Gymnodraco acuticeps | reverse complement strand
ACCCCCCACTTCCCTATATGTAATTTCCTCTCTGTGGCCTTACGAGTGCTCAGGTTAAATGTGGCACCAAGAGAGTGAGAAGCAGAGGTGTGTGTGTGTGTGTGTGTGTGATCTGACATGTTTCATTAGCCTCTGATAAGTGGGTCGAAGCTGTGTTTATACTGTATGTCTATGCAAATGTGTGTGGGATTGAAATCCTAACAGTGTTAGCGTGTGACCCAGTTGTTGTCAGAGAGTTAAATCCTGCTGATCCTACACTTGTCACACACACACACAGTGTGTGTGTGTGTGTGTGTGTGTGTGTGTGTGTGTGTGTGTGTGTGTGTGTGTGTGTGTGTGTGTGTGTGTGTGTGTGTGTGTGTGTGTGTGTGTGTGTGTGTGTGTGTGTGTGTGTGTGTGTGTGTGTGTGTGTGTATGTATTGAGGCAGGTAGGAAAAAGTCAGAGTGGCAGATAAATGTCAAAGATGCATCGAGTCTGCAGATCGCTTTTCAGTTTCAGTTTCAGCCCGGAGTTGTAGAAAGAATAGAGCTGGACAACATAACTATATAGAGTCAAATCTACATATTTGTGTGTATCATATCAAGCTTGTGGCAAGAAGATAGATGATTTGGTGTTATGTGGGGCCAGCTTTCTCTAAATAAAGCACTCGATTTGCGTCTTTTCACAGCGCCCAGATCTAAAACGTTGGTGGAATTAGCATCGTAATTAGTTATCTCTTCAACTTGAAACCCGACTCTAATGAGATTTAATGAGATGGAAGGATATTTATATAAACATGTGGCCCTGAGCAGCTCTAATCCATACCTCCTAACCCTTTAGTGTTTACATGACCCACTGATGAACTCCCATTGGTCTCACAGAAGAGGTGCCGGCAAAACAGTCGCTTTTTTTTTCTTCCAGGCAGCTATAACAGTACTGAGAACGTTATGTAATACTCCGGTGTACCGCCCCCCCCCCCCCGCCCAGCATGACTCATTACACACACACACACACACACACACACACACACACACACACACACACACACACACACACACACACACACACACACACACACACACACACACACACACACACATACAGCATGCATTGTTCCTCATTTACCTGACGCATATTATCACTCTGAAAATGTACTGTTCTTATAAACTTTAAAAGACATACCGGATATTCACGGTTGAATTTATTTCGATTTTTTTATCATCTTGATTTTAGATATACATATTCAGTTACTTAGTAGATGAATATTATAATGTTCATTTGTTTTACTTTCATGGTTAAAGCACTCAAGAAACGTGCATTAACACTTCCATTAAAGCACACTTAAAGGAGCCCTGTTATCTAATTCTCAGCTTCTATATTTGTATTTAGTGCCTCTATCTTTACATATGACACACACACATCCAGTTAGGTACATTTCTGAGCTGAATAAACACATGCAGTTTCTCAACACACTTGGTGTCAGTGGTTTCTCAGGTGAAGTGTGAGTCACGCCCTCGTCAGCTTGCAGTAAACCAAAGCTTTTGGGAAATGACATCAGCCACAGTGTTAGACCACCTGCTACCTGTAAGTCACTTCATAGCGTCTGGGAAGTTTTCAAATGATGTCAGAGTCACTTTCCTTGCTTTTAAGAGCAGCTTGTAAGAAACTCTGCCAGAAAAGATTTCCATGAATTACCTTTTGGAAACATTCAAATGCACTCTGAGAAAAGGACTGCTGGCACAATGTCACATGTAGTGGATACTATAAGAGTTATGATTCACCTGAAAGGGACCGTGTTGAATTTGAGTCTGCCGCTGTATGCCTACTCTCTGCATCGTGTATGTTTTATGTAGACATGGAAGTTTGATTATGTTTGAGTGGTAAAGTTTTGCATTTTCATATTACATGAGCTCCCCCAGTTAGATGGCAGAATCTGGTTTGGTCGACTGATAACCGGGTGCTGGTTTACTCAGGCAGTAAGTCCTGCTTTTGGATATGATATTTAACAGCCAGTGCAGCATCTTGAGTTACTGTCAAGCAGCTGTATTCTCAAGTAAATATATTTAGTTTTATTTAGACACCAATAAGTAAGTGATCAGATGAAAGTTTACTGCTCTGAAATAATGTTTGTTCCCATTCTCACCACTGAGGTATGCGGCAGCCCATTATGTTTAACTTAGATGAAGAATTTTGATATCTGAAATGAACCTTAAGATGGATGATGGCCAAAACACCGGTGACATGGGACCACTAATCGTCATCATGCTGACCATTAGCTGCCTTTAGCTTAGCGTTGGTGACGTGAAGTCATGCGGCTCTAATGAAGTCCGTCTGAAGTGTTAGCTTTTACGTACGTTGCGTGAATTTACAAAAATACTTCATCCCTGCACCTCACTATAATTAGGCACCTTCAGGTTTACTTTAGTTCCTACTATTGTCTGCTGAAGGGCCAACCCTGCAAAGAGAGAGAAGGAGATAGAGAGACAGGGGTCTGATGAGGTCTGATTGAGTACCTGGGCCGAGCAGGAAGCAGCTGGAGAGTCCTGATTACTGTGGACACACACACACACACACACACACACACAAAACACACTTAATACCTGAAACACGTCAGGCTTCAGTAACTTACCAGGCTGAAGTATAAAGATTAACTGTAGAGTTATTAATCACACACATGCCCACTTAGATTTTCTCTCTTTCTCTTTCACTGTAACACACACAGATACACACACACACACACACACACACACACACACACACACACACACACACACACACACACACACACACACAGACACACACGTGGCAGATGCTCTGTGTCTTCAGGAGGAGGACGGGGGGAGTCCCTGGCCTCTGGCTTACGTTGCTGGCGGCAACAGGAGGGGCTTTCCTGTGTGTGTGGAGATTATGCATTTATAGCTCTGCAGTGTGTGCTGGTCCAGGTTGCTGGCTGTATTAAGGCGAGATGGACATGGAAACCTGGTGCAATGTGCCAGGGAAGTACGTGACCACACCCCCCCTCCCCTGTCTGTGCAGATGACGCAGTCTTACCTCATGTTGACTTCCAACAGAAACCTCAGAAATATGACTCAGGGCTTCATAGTTTACAGTCCTGCAAGCCATATTTTTAATCCGGAAGGTGGCATAATTAACACGAAAAAATTATGACTGCAGAACGATTTTATGGTTCATGTAATATGTTCATGTCTTCACTTTGTAATCTTAAGAAGAGCTGCAACTTCAGATCATTTAATGATGTATTCATCTGTTGATTGTTTTAAATAGTCTTATCTATGGTAAGAAAATGCACAATAAAATCTCCCCTAATTTGGATTGGCTGTGTTTGACTAACAGTCCACAACCTGTTCAGCTTACTGTCATACATATATATATATATATATATATATATATATATATATATATATATATATATATATATATGTTACTGTTAAAGGAAAGAGTAGCCCCCATAACAGGTTCTAAAAATATGATGGAGGGGAAAATGTCTGACTCTCTCGTTAAGAGGGCCGACTCTGCAGCTGCTCACCATGTTAAAGTCTGGTCACATCTAGTAGCAGACAGAAAGCGATGCTCACACACACACACACACACACACACACACACACACACACACACACACACACACACACACACACACACACACACACACACACACACACACATACACACACACACACTGGTGTAATTGTCTGTTAGGGGCTTGGCAGAGGTCCCGTGCTGCACAGCTGCACCGGGTCAATACATGCACAGTCACACTCACACACACACACACACACACACACACACACACACACACACACACACACACACACACACACACACACACACACACACACACACACACACACACACACACACACACACACACACACACACACACTCACTAGCTGTGGTCGTGTCATGCTGTGTGATGTTTTGCTCACACGTTTTTCTATGGTCGGGACTTAACGCATCATAAAAAAGGAGTTACTTCATTCATGTTCAGAATAATTATTGTTTGCTCAGCCGTAGGAGGTAATAATTACAAAGTGTTTGAGTAACGATTGATGGTGATGAGTTTGAACCTATTTATTAGTTATCTTGTATTGCTACTAACTTCAAATGTATCCAAAGCCAAGTGGATTGATGAGAATAAACGTGCAAGTGAGATGGCTCCAGAGATGTCAGTTTGTCGGCCACCACTTTGATTCAACCTTAAACATTTTAAAGGGCCATATTTCAGGTTCAGATTTGTATGTTGTCTCTCTACTGCGAGATGTTTACATGCTTCAATGTTCAAAAAGTTCTCAAAGTAAAACAAAAATGGAAAACCTGAAAATCAGAAAGTGTGGTTTGTAGAGCTTTCCCTGTGGATGCACCATGCAGTGAAATGCAGCATTAATACAGCTAATTTTACCTTGTCTATTTACTCCTTGTATACTGTATTTACTGTATGTATTTATGGAAGTCTATTTATAGCTTGTCCTCTCTCCCACCCCCTCTTCCCGTTGCACAGCAGCCGACCTGTGACTCAGAAACCATGTGGTCGAGTCAGGGTTGTGTTGTGGCGTCAGACGCACATAATTTCCCCCTCCAGGGTCACGTGTCCTGATGTGGGTCTGCCTCTGTATTCCGTCTATTTCTTATATAAGAGAAACTCCTTTTCCCCTCATTGAATGGTTAAAGCAAGACAGAGTTCAGTGGATACAACTGTACAAAAAGAACAGTGATTTTTGGTACCTGTTGTAGATATCATTGGAGACTTTTTGATTCATGATGAAAATACGACACAGAACAAATTCATAAATTAAAGTGGCAGAAATCCAGTTAGTAATCAGAAGGAAACTCAGAAGAAATATTAGTTTGTAGGAGTAATGAAGGGACCTGTTATGAAACAGATTGTTAATTAAAGTGATAGATGGCAAGACGGGAGGAATGCTACAGTCTAGACATTTCTCTTCCTCTCTTAGCTGGCCTCTCCTCTCTACAGATCTCCAGATGGAGGATTAACAGTTCACTTGACTCATTGTCTGGTTGTTCAGACCAAGCTCCCAAACTCTCTCTGGATCTAAACACACACACACAGGGAAGTTGTCGTAGGACTTTTATGTATGGAGATATATACAAGGAGACAGATTAAAGGAACTTGGGAGAAATACATAATAATAAAGGGGCCATATTTGAGTCATGTTCAGGTTCATATCAGTATGTAGTGTCTATCTGAAACCAGAGCCCAGTCTGCTCTGATTGGTTAGCTGGCCGGCACTGTTGTGACTGGTCAACCGCTTAGAGATGTCCCGCCCCCTTAGCCTATCACGTACAATGTGTCGGAGCTCTAGCCAATAGAAGCGTGAGTTAGGGCTGTGCAATTAATCGTATTTTAATCGCGATTACGATTATGGCTTGCGACGATTATGAAAACAGCATAATTGACAAAATACGATTATTTTTGCTGGGTGCGCTTTCGCCCCTCCCTAAAAGCCCACTCGGCCACGTGGGAGTGACATGTGTTGTGAGTGTTCAGCGAGAGCGAAGATGTCAGAACAAGAGCAGCAACTCGTTAAAAAGAAGGGTAAAACTATTTCCACTATTTGCAAGTACTTTGCCTTTACATTTCACATCGCTAAAGATATGTGCCCAGTTAGCACTGTTAGCAACCAGGGCTTTAAGCAACTTGTCAACACGTTGGACAAGCGTTACGCGATGCCGTCTCGGTATTATTTCAGCAGGTCTGCGCTGCCTGCACTATATGACAAATGCCGTGGGGAAGTTGAGAGAGATGTGGCTTCAGCTGACTACTTTGCTATCACAACAGTCCTATGGTCTAGCCCAGGGGTGCCCAACCAGTCGATCGCGAGATGTGTCTACAAATAGAACAACAATATTCTGTTTTATGTCCTGTAACATAATCTTCCTGTGCCAGAATAATGCACTTGAACGCATCAAAGCTTTGTGATTGGCCGGCGTCACATGTGTCGGAGCGTGGCTGAGGGTCTTCAGTACAGGTGGCAATATCGTCACCTGCCTGCGCTCATCTCTGAAACCAGACCATGTCAACAGGCTGGTGTTTCTTGCAAAACATCTTTAAGAGATGACATGAGCAGCCCTACCAGCATTTGCCATGGTGGCCTACATTTTTTTTATTTGGTCTTAAATTGTAGTTCAACATTTATTTCCTTTTACTTCTGGACCATGACGGTTGGCCAGCCTGAGTGGAATATGTTGAATATGTTTTACCAAAATGTTGGCTATATATTAAGGAGTTTTCAGTAGGTTGTGACAGTGCACTGCATCATGTTTGATTTAATTTATTTTGGTCCAATTTATTTTTATTTATCATATTAATAATATATGTTTAGTATGGTTTTGGAAGTGCGGTCCAACATATTTGTTCTTGTTTATTGGTAAAATATTATTTGTTTTAAAGTTCAATAAATGGTCAATGAATAATCGTCAAAATAATCGTGATATCAATTATTGACCCAAATAATCGTGATTATGATTTTTGCCATAATCGCACAGCCCTAGCGTGAGTGTTACATAGTGATGTCACTATGTTATAGAAGTAAACAAAGGAGTCCAATGGAGGCGTTTCAGGCAGGGGGGGATGTGTTCACTGTCATGTTTTGTTACTTATCTTATCACTTATAGTTTGAGAGAGAAACTACCTCTGGAGGGATTCTCTGGGAGTTTAGCCTTTGCAGAGCATGGACATGCACAGAAACTTAGATAACACACGACAGGAAAGGGAAACCCCCTAAAAGCATTATAGGGCCCCTTTAACCCCCCGATGGCCAACAGTGTGTGAATGAAAGTCCCAGGAGCAGATGGCACCTTGTGGGGTAGTCTCTGCCTCTGTATGAATGTGTGAAAGAGAACACAGGAAGTAAAAAACAAAAGCAGAAAGCACAGAAAACACTTCAGTCCAGTCTACAGAAAGTCTGGGGGCAGATGCTCTCAGAGACACACTGTTTGTTGTTTACATCACATGTGTTAGGAGGAAGCACTTCTCCTTTCCTCTTTCCTACTCTGCTCAGCAGTGCCCCCTGTCTGTTGTAATGATAACTGCACATGATGAAGATCTAACCTCAATCTGTCCTATTATCTGTTGATATCTGTATATCCATCATTATTGTGATTCATGTTAATCATTCATATCTGTCCTACCCTGTGTTTCACCCGTATTGCTGTCGCTGCTAAGACACCTGACGGGATCAAAACAGTGTAATCCTATCTTTTTTATTTCAAACAGCAAACAAAGTGTTTCTCTCCATCCTCTGGCTTATAAATGAAATCACAAACTAGATCTCCTGCATACAGACATATTACTCTCTCTCTGCTCCAGCCTCTTACAAACACACACATACACACACACACACACACACACACACACACACACACACACACACACACACCATGTATACATCACTTCAGGGGACATTACATTGACTTACATGCATTTCCTGGAGACTTATCCTAACCTTAACCATAACCAACACATGCCTAACCCTAACCAAGTCTTCACCCTAAAATTAATGATTCCCCTTATGGGGACCTCCAATTTGTCCCCATAAGGGAAGCCAGTCCCCACACGTGACTATGTAAACAGATTTAGGTCCCCACAAGTATAGTAATGCTAGACCACACACACACACACACACACACACACACACACACACACACACACACACACACTTTTGAATTCCAAGCTCCGTACTTGTCTATCTGGATCATAGACAGCATTTGTCTCCCTGAAGCTCCTCATCACTTCTGGTAGTGTGTGTGTGTGTGTGTGTGTGTGTGTGTGTGTGTGTGTGTGTGTGTGTGTGTGTGTGTGTGTGTGTGTGTGTGTGTGTGTGTGTGTGTGTGTGTGTGTGTGTGTGCGCCACAGCCACCCTGTTGTAGAGAGAGGCACACACACACACACACACACACACACACATGAATAATGAATAACATCCTGTTGGTTAATTTTTCACTCTGAGCTGTTGTTAGAAGCTCATGGACTGCAGCACAGTGTACATAGATTTGTTTCCTGAGGCTGATATACAAGTGATTCATTTTTGTGAAGAGAAGGAAAATGTGTGTACCTCCAGTCAGAAGTCGACTGAGGTGAGGAAGTTTGGAGCAAATGATATCAGAGAACGTCAGATGTGGTTCGGAGTTGAAACAGTTTTGATTGTGGCTAGTTAATTGGGTTTTGAGATGTCAATTTCATTTTTTTCCTACACAGTTTCCTTTTTTGCATCAAAAATAAAAGTGTGACTACGACTGTGAAACATGTCTTTTTCTGTGATTTCAAAACGCAGTCTTCTTTCTTTGGTTCAAATATAATCATACACAAGATACGGGGTCCGTGCCTCATGTAATCTGATGCAGCAGGAGTGTCTTCTGATCCATGGTGGCCTTCAGTCCTGCTTGGCGTAGATCGGCTAATTGAGGCCGTGTTGTGCTGCGTTTTGCAGATCCACCTTTCTCTAATTGGTTAGCAGGGTTATGTTTACGCTTGTAGCTCAGGTGCGGGGGTCTCGCCTTGAAGACATTTCCATAAAGATAAACACAACGTTATGGCTTTCATGTTAGACACATTTTTACTGTAACATTTGCAGTGGCAGGCTCAAATGGCTGGTGTTGTATATATCTATTACGGCGTTTACGAGTGGCTTTAAATTAGAGAGTAAGATCCCACAATGCCTATTTTACATTAATTAGCTAAATGACATGGACCTCATTGTGTATTCTTAAAATGTCAGTAAGTTAAACATGTTTTTTTGTATGTCCTGAGATGCTAGAAATGTATAAAGGAGAGACACTTCGGGGTCTAATCAGAGCCACGTTGCTTTGCTTTCCCCCTGCAGCTCAGATTCTGATCACACTGATGTCCTGCTTGTCAGTAATTGCAGTTAATTGCCTATATTCTGTAACCCAGATGTAAATCAGACACTGATTACAGCAGCAGGGGGCTTCTCCCTGTCAACACTGGGACTCAGAATGAACGCTACACAGCGGATCCACCCCATAATGCACATCATGTGACCAATATATTGTTATTTTTTTATATACTGAGAGTCATGTTCATCCCTCTGAGTATTGTACACATCTCTGCACAGCCCTTATATTGGAGGGCTTATATTATTTTTTTATTTTCTTTTGTAAATAAAGATTTTGTGTAAAACTTGTCTTTATTTTTGTTCATGCAAAAATAGTTATTTAAAATATTTTCTCTTTTTTATTCGATATATATTTTTGACCTTCTCTTACATCTCATTTTCTTATGTTGTTTATTTTTCATATGGTTGTGGTTTTCATACACCAAAGTAAATTGCTTGTAACGTAATACCTGGCGATAAACCTGATTCTGATCAATCGTAATTTGTGTTACAAGTTAGATAATCTTCCGTCTCTGTGTGTCTTCTCCGCAGTGACAGAATTCAACGATGGCGGATTGGAGGCCAGTTCAGACTCTGATGACGAGGACAAGCTGCACATCGTGGAGGAGGAAGGCCAGCTGGAGACCGAGGCCCCCCCCGCTGAAGGGGCCAAAACGCACGGCGGCCATGACTACGCCACAAAAGTATTACCCCACAACGGCTCCCTGAACGGAGGTGAGGCGCCATCACACAAACACGGCCATTGTTGGTTCATCAGATGGATAGAAAATTCACATTAGTGGCAAATATATGCAAATTCACAATAGAAAGGACATCAGAGTAGATAATACACAATATAACACCATTTGTAGTAAAAAAATCCACCTTTGCAGTAAAAAGACATGAATGTTGACTTGAGATATTAGTGAAATAACAATTTAATGAGTTTTCTAATTAGCACTGCCGGGACTTTTAGTGGCTGAGGGGAGCTGAGTCGGCTAAACTGAGTCTTGTTTGTCGGTGCAGACAGATTTTTATTCGCACTGCATGTCCACTTGTAGATGATCAGGTTCAGTCCTGCAGGCCTGCATCACGTCGGCCTTATTTAACTCGCTGTACATTTCCTGCTGGCCTTCCTCCTTTTCTGCCCATTTATAGCTTCAGAAGTGTCACCAGCTGCAGGACGTGCAGTTTTTGGACAGTTTGATCTCCGTGTTTCTTCCTTGAATTCACTTCAATGGAATAGGATTCATAGCAGGAGGATATTGTGGTGAACGGGTGGTTGTTTGTATCTCTCTTTCATAAAGAGTCGACATGTAGTTAAATATTTCATGTATTCAAGGTTTCAGGTTTTCTCTTTTTTGTTTACCTTCGGTTAACCTGTGGAAACGCCCTGACATCACACTAATAGCCACTGTTATACATGGAGAATGGAGAATGGAGAAAGGAGGGAGAAATGCAGGGAGGAGTGAGAGTCTGTGTTTTCTCGTTTGTGACAGTTTGAGAAAAGCTCTTTCAAACTCTAAACCTCAAGATAACCAAAGAGTAAGACAGTTTGCAGGATCAGCACACTTTCCAAAACATGACTCACCTCAGCGTGCGAGCCAAACAACACCACCAGATTGAATAGGCAGAAGCCGAACTAGCAGGGTCTGATTGGCTTGTGTTTACGCCGCTTCTCAATGGCCATTTAATCCTCGATTCCCCGCAAACAGCTCAGCCTACGCCAGATCTGCCTTCATCTCAACAGCAGTCAGTTACAGCCAAGCAGGAAACACTAAAACCATGGAGACGGCGAGAATGTGACACTGAGAGATATTGCTCTCAAGTCTGGTTTCATTGTTTGTGGATAAAGCCTTACATGGTGTGAGCAGGGCTCTCTTTCACTGTCTCTCTCTCTTTGCTTTCCTTTCGTCTCTTTGTATTCTTCTCGCGTTGCCTTTGTTTCCTTGTTTTCCTCTCTTCTTCTTCTCCTTGTTTTCTTCCCCTGCTCTGAATCCAACTACAGATTTGGTCTGGAAGCCTCTCCTCAGTGTTTGAAGGTGGTGCTCCGACTTTGGGTATTATTATCCCTTAATTATGCACAGAGGGTTTTGCTGAGCTTGTTGTTGTTCGGTAACATTAGCATCGCTGTTTTTTAGACAAACTAACTTCTCTAACTTTGTAGGCCTTACCCTCTCTTTGCTCTATCATGTATTCAGTGCATTCAGCTGTTCAATGACATCAGTCAATGCCCTTTATTACTGGAAGACTGTAGCTGATAAGTAACACAAAATGACAGATAACACGGTGGTGGCGAAGTCCATAAGGACTTGGCTTGGCAACTGGAAGGTCACCAGTTCAAGTCCCGGCAAGAGTCCCTGAGCAAGGCACTGTTCCCTACACTGCTCCCCGGGCGCCGTTCAAAATGGCAGCACACTGCTCCTAACACTAGGATGGGTCAAATGCAGAGAAACAATTTCCCCAAGAGGGATTAATAAAGTATATCAAAAAAAACACACATGAAACGCCTCCAATCGACTCCTTTGTTAACTTCCAGTACAAAGTGACATCACTTAGTAACACTCGCGCTTCTATTGGCTAGTGTTAACACATTGTATGTGATAGGCTAAGGGGCGGGACATCTCTAAGCAGTTGACCAATCACAACAGAGTCGGCCAGCTAACCAATCAGAGTAGCCTGGGCTCTGGTTTCAGACAGAGGGTGAAAAGAGGTGCTGCAGCACAGGCAGTATGAGAACAATAAAGAGCTTTTTGAACATTAAAGCATGGAGACATGTCACAGGAGAGACACAAAGTACAAATATGAACCTGAAAATGAGTTTAATCGCTCTTCTTTAAACAGATTTGCCAATATGAAACTCTGGTGATGAGTGAGGTACACATCGTGTGGTTAAAATATAAGGGAAATTACATTCAAAAGTCATGAAAGCAATGCCTTCCAGGTACTTCACCATGAGATAACCAGATGTATGTGTATGTTTTGAAAAGACTAAAAAACTAGCTGGTCCTTTTGGTTTTTGTCAACAAAGATCTCTTTATTTTTATAGTACATTGTTTATGATTTTCTATGCTGAATGACAAATTCCAACATAAAATATATTACATCATTAGTATACGGAAGATTTAAAGTAGTGCCAGTAATAGCATGGTATTGTTGCTATCAGCAGGCTTGAGAAGAATGTGCAGTGTTGAGCAGAAATCAGTGAAAGCAGTGTTTCTCAACCCTTGACCCTCACTATCAGCTGCCTCTCACAGGGAAGCACATGCTCTGCACAGACCAACACTTTCTGCTCAGTAAATGAATGTGTAGTTCACGAAATTCAGGGAATCTGACGTTTTTGAGTCATTGAGTGTATCAGTGATGGCATATGTACATTTCCCCAAGTACTGTAGTAATATTTTGACATATTTGTCCTTTATTTGAGTTTTTCCATTTCATACATACATACTCAGAGGAACATATTGTGCGTGTTCCTCCCCTTTATTTATCTAACACTCATAGTTAGTAGTTACCTTTTAACAGTGGCGAACCGTCAGGACCTTCAAGGTATTCAGAGAATACCCTGGAGCACTCAGCGGCGGGTGTGTGTGTCTACAGAAGGTCCAGTTGTGATAGACACGGTTCGCCACTGCCTTTTAATATAAAATATATGATATAATTATCTCATATGATGGAATTTGGTACTACCAATAAACCCTGCATTTTCTGTCAAAAACTTGCTCCACATTGACAAACTAAACATTAAATGTGATTAAAAAACAAGGTAATATAACCATCTATAATAATGCAATACTTTTAAAGAGACATTTACTTACATGGTACTTTTACTTTTGTACATTTAACAGATACATCTCCTGTACTTTATATTATTCTGAAACGGGCCATTTTGTAGAACTTTTTCTACATTAAAGACTACAGACACTGCTTTGGATATTGTTACTATGCAAGGACAAGTACTCAAAATGGTTACCTGTTATAAATACCTAGGTATCTGGCTTGATGATTGTCTTACTTTTAAACTTCAGGTCATTAATCTGCTTAAAAAGCTGAGGGTTAGACTAGGTTTCTTTTTCAGAAACAAGTCCTGTTTCTCGCTTGAGGCCAGGAAAAGGCTCTGTGACCTTTTTACCTGTGCTGGACTATGGTGATTTGATCTATATGAATGCACCTGTCCATTGCCTGGAAAAGTTAGATGCCGCCTATCACAGTGCCCTGAGATTTGTTACTAACTGTAAAGCACTTACTCATCACTGTACCCTGTATGCCAAGGCAGGTCTGCCTTCACTAACTGTACGGAGGCTCAGTCATTGGTACATGTTCATTTACAAAGCCATGTTGGGTAAACTACCTTTTTATATCTGCTCTCTGATCTCTCGACGAATTGAAAGTACATATTGCCTGAGATCTCATGATGTTGTTTTATTAAATGTGCCAAGTGCTAGGACTGTCTTAGGGAAGAAAGCTTTTAGTTGTGCAGCTCCACTAAATTGGAACAGTCTGCAAACATGTTTAAAACTGAGCACTTTGGTTCCCCTGCATCATTTTAAAACTCAGCTGGGTGACATGCTGTTTGATACTCATGGTACCTGTCTCTGTAAATAGAGTTTGGAAACTGGACCCTGTACATTATGTTGTATGTCATCCTTATTGTTGTTCTGTTGTTTTTATGTTACATGTGTAACTAATGTCCTGCAGGTCACCCTTGAAAAAGAGATTTGTTTATCTCAAGGGGCTTCACCTGGTTAAATAAAGGCTACAAACAAACATTTCAATGCAAACACTTTGTTACTTAAGTAAACATTTGAAGTCAGGATTTTAAGACCATGTTATTTTACTTGAGGAAAGGATCTGAGCACTTCTTCCACCTCTGACCTGGCTTGAGTCATGCATTATGGCATTACCTGTTGTTTTACAGCTGCAACTGCAGTTTCTCTAGAAAACATTAACAGCCCAGGGAGGAGTAACGTCTTCAGTGTGTTAGCGAGCGAGCGAGATACTGCAGTGTTGAAGGAAAAAGTCATGAAATGCTGCTGTGGAGCCACGTCGGGAACCCTTTAAAGTCTTCGCCTGAAATGTTTTGGATTGTCTCAACTTTCACTCCTTTCTTTCCTCTGGTGAGAGATTAGTGTTCGCTGCTCCCCCTGCAGTCTGGGCCGCACTGCAGCTCCAATCCATCCCGCCTTATAAATTCACCATGGACTCACAGTGACAGGTTCTGGCAAGGTATAAGAGTGCGGTGCTCTGTGTGTGTGTGCGTGTGTGTGTGTGTGTGTGTGTGTGTGTGTGTGTGTGTGTGTGGTGTGTGTGTGTGTGTGTGTGTGTTGTGTGTGTGTGTGTGTGTGTGTGTGTGTGTGTGTGTGTGTGTGTGGTGTGTGTGTGTGTGGTGTGTGTGTGTGTGTGGTGTGTGTTTTGTGTGGGTGTGGGTGTGAGCCTTTCCGTGCAAATGTGTCCCATTGAGTGTGTATGTGAGTGAGTGCACCACATGATTTCCTGTTTTCATTCCAGTCTGATATCCCACATGTGTGTCCTGGACGTCATTACTGTGCAGCTTTTTGTGAGGCATTAAGTGTAATTGTAGAGTGTGGTGGGAAAATATGCAAAAGGGGGTATCAGAGTGAGGAGGGGGCCGGGGTTGATGGAGGGAAATGAAGCAAGTAAAGGAGGGAGGTGAGGGGCAACAACTAAGGAAAGGCAATGGAAGGGATTTAAATGAACGTGCGCAGACAAATGAAGAAGTTACAAGAGAAAAGTAGGAAAGAGTGAGAAGTTTGCAAGATGGAGGACAACAACATAAAGGGGGGAGTCAGGTAACAAGATCCAGAGCAAACCTAAATCTTTTTTGAATTGTCAGTCCATACTAATGTACTCGGGTTGTTTTTTGTGAATATATCTGTCCAAATGAAATGCCTTAACAATTGGAAAAGAGCTAAATCTCTTACTTCGTTACCCTAATTCTGATGGCAAACAACACAACGATTAATCACAGTTCAGACATACAAAGCGCAAGAAAGATAACCTCTGTTTGTGTGAAAAATCATGGAGAGATTTCTCAAGGGGACTGACAACGGTTCGCTGTTCCAGCTTTTCAATATTAAATATTTGCTTTTTTTGTTTTGTGAGATTGTGAACTAAATATCAGTGGACTATTTTTCAGACAATACACAGCTCTGTGAAGTCGTCATTTGGTCTTCAGGATATTATTATTGGTCTTTAGGAAAGGCATTTATAATTAAACAAGTGGTTATAAGAGGAAGGGGGATGAGTAGGGAGAAAGAAGCATGGTGACAGTTAGATGAGTCTCTGAGGGGGGGGGGAGAGATTTGGAAAGCTTTTGGATGAGATCATGGGAAGTTTTGTGTCTTTAAAATAAAGCTTTACAGGGTTCGGCCTGGTCCCGCCTCTCCTTAACACACACACACACACCACACACACACACACACACACCACACACACACACCACACACACACGCACACACACACACACACACACACACACACACACACACACACACACACACACACACACACACAGCTGCACCTGTCCCTGTCCCTGACAAGGCTCAGCAGGAAGAGGCCTTTGCCTGCATTTAAATTGCTTGTTCTCCATGGCAACGCTGGTCGATGTTTAACCTCACTTCTTGTGCTTATTCATGTTTTCACACACAGAAAGTGAAGAAACGTCTCTACTAACTGCTGTTAAATATCATTAGCTAAAACAACAAGGCAACAGACGCCATCGACTACAAGTGGTGACGTTCTGATCCGACTGTAGGAGCTTTAGACTCATAACTAAAACTCCTCGTGTGACACGCTATACTGTGTGGATAAGGTACCGTTAGTTTTGTTGCTTTAATGAAGAGTCTCAATTCCAGTTGCAGCATAATACAATCCATTTGTTGTGTTTGTGTGCCTCGTAAAAGTAGAGTGAGTCCATATATTCTATTAATTGATCAGACAATCCTTGCAGTACTTACAAACACGTGCGCTTTGGTGATCAAAAACCATATGCCTTACCGGGGTTAAACACACTCAATCATGCGACATGACACAGCTTAAATACCTGTTCCTAGGTAACAGGACAGCGCCACCCTATGGCACACAGAGCAAATAACACACAGTTGAGACGGCTTAAACCCAAACATGACAAACCATGGTGAACCTAGCTCTTACACCAACAAATAATGAATACTTATACGGTACATTCAAAACAAGGTGCTGTGCATATACAAAGCAAACATAGCAAATGTAAGACGTCAAACTAAAAGTATAATTTGAGGTATCGACTTTCCAAATGTACAAGGTATGGATTAACTATTCCTCCTCTTTTTTTCTTTCTGAAATTCTATTTGGAAAGAAAACTAAATAACTTCTAAGGTCTAGCTTTCTGCACATAACAGCTTCTACTTGAACAGAAGTTTGGGTATTTTCCCTTTAACCTAAGTAATATTGCACTCAAAAGGGTCAGGGGAGCAAGCTGTGACTTAAGTGGTTTATTTCTTGTGTGATTTTTCAAATGTTTGCACTTGATTTTGTACAGAAAGATACAGAGATACAGGATCAAGAGGAGACGTGAGCTCTGAGTCATTTAAAGTGATGCTCCTTTCAGCTTTCTCTCAGCATTCCTCATTCACAGGTTTTGGCCTCTTTTGGAGGTGTGAAGAGTTTTAAACATTTGGCCAATATCTAGCTATTGCTTGTTACTTGTCAGATGCTTTTATCCAAAGCGACTTACATTCTCAATACTGTGGGCAATCCTCACAGGAGCAATTTGGGGTGAAGTGTCTCAGGGACACAACGACATGCTGACTGCAGTGGGGTTTGAACCTGTGACACCCTGATCCCAACACCAAGGCTCTATCCACTGCGCCACACGCCTCCCTAGCTATCAACAGTTGTTTGTGATTCATCTATTTTTATTCCATCCTGTTCACTTCAGACATATTTCAGAAAATAGGGAGACACCAGGAATATTGAATAGGTCCTTCAGAGCCATTTGGTTAATTGTCAAATAAACAAAAACATTTAACTTTTGGGGGAAAGGTGTGTTCTCCAGGCATTGATTTTGTAAAGAGTTTAAGAGAGGAACATGCTCATAACAAGACCCCGAGGCGCTCTCTAGTGGTTCTCCTGCAAAACAACATCACATTCAGCGGCTGATTCAGTCATCACTACAGAGGCAGTTTTGTAAATATCTACAGTACCAGATGGATGGAGACTTTTTGTCACCGGTCAAGAAGTCGTTCACCCTGCTCCAATGCATAAACCCTCAAACCTTGTTTTTACGTGTGTGTTTTTAGTGAAGGAGGAGTATGTGTCCGAAGAGGAGGAGGACGACGAGGAGGAAGAGGAGGAGGAGGAGGATGCTGAGAAGGACTCTCTAGTGGATGATATCCTCCAGCAGGGAGACACCCCCGTCATCTTTCCTGAAGCCCCCGAGGATGAGCAGAGCCCGGCAGAGACAGGAGGCGCCGATGAAAACGGTAACATTTAAAACAAACACATCTCTGCGTACTCACTCAGCTTCAAAGATCAGCAAAGTCCAGCTCCTGCACTCCACCACTAGTAGCTCATGCTACATTAGCAGCTTTTAAAGTTTAAGGCGACTAACGTTAGAGAATATCAAGACATAACATGAGGACACACAACTCGCCAATCACAACCTAAAATAGCTCCAGACTGTCAATAAATCATTCAATCAAATTGTATTTATATAGCCTAATATCACGAATTACACATTTGTCTCAGGGGGCTTTACACACATACGAGACCCCCTTTCCTTAGACCCTTGCATCATACAAGGAAAAACCCTCAAAGAAACCCCACGTTTAACGGGTAAAAAATTGTAGAAATCTCGAGAGAGAGAAACAGAGGAAGGATCCCTTTCCCTATAAATTAAATAGATAATACATTTAACCTTTAATACTGACAACCTGTCAGGTGAGAGACGCTCAAACTCCGGGGAAGCCGAGTTAGTAACATGCATGTCGTCTGTTTCAAAAGGAACAGAAAGGTGGGACACAGCCACCCCTTAGAAACTGTTGGAAAAATACTGAATGTCCTCTTCCAATGTGAGAGTAACATGATAACAAAGGTATCCCAACTGTAGCTGTGAACATGACAGGATGTATGATGACCTAGAAGAGCATCAGGACTGTTTGAGGCATACGATAGCTATGTGATTAACATGATGATTCAGCCTCTATGGAGATAGACATATGACAAGCATGCTCATTTCTGACGTGGAGCTAATCTGAAGTAAACATTGAATACTGCTTTCTATTCCTCCATCTTGTGACTGTGTAACTCCCTCTCTTGTATATCAGCATGTGAAGGACACTGTTCAGGAACTAGCTGTACCAAATGCTCTGTATGTGATGACTACTTCCATTCTTGCAAGGATAATAAATACATGTATCCTGATATTGAAGCTCAAGCCGGTGACGAGTGATATTTTCAAATAAACTATCTAAAAAAACACTTTTGATGAAGCAAAGTGTAAGTCAGATAATTGATGGCAGAATTGAACCTCTCATTGTTGCCTCCCTCCCAGGCACCCCAGACTCCTTCTCCCAGTTGCACACTTGCCCCTACTGCTCGCGGGGCTACAAGCGCAACGCCTCGCTCAAGGAGCACATCAAGTATCGCCACGAGACCAGCGAGGACAACTACAGCTGCTCGCACTGCAGCTACACCTTCACCTACCGCTCGCAGCTGGAGAGGCACATGATCCACCACCGGGGCCCCAAGGATCAGGTAACATCGGAGAATTTTACTATATTTTTAATTATTTCTAATATTTGTTCATGTTATTTTTTATGTATGCACCACGACATCAAGTCAAATTCCTCGTACGTGTAAACCTACCTGGTAATAAACCTGTTTCTGATTCTGATAAACTGTGGGCTGTTGTAGGATGAGACAAACACAGGGTCAAATAATCCATAATAAAGCAGTGACCATTAACCTATTTTACGGAGTCTCAAATATAAAGAGAGTCTGGTTTTTAAGGCTGGAAAAATCTTACTATATAAGGTTTATTTGGTACCACTTTACAATAAGACTACCCTTATAAAGGATTCATAAAAGGTTTATAATTAGGTTATGAATTAGGTTGTAAACACTTTATTAATCATTAAGAACCATTTATAAACCAGTTCTAACATAGTTTTCATACATCAACACAGGCTCACTATTTGGCAAGATGACTAAGCCTTATATTGGCTACTTAGCGAGAATCAACACAGTGAACAACAGATACCAAGGATGCTGGCTGATGAAGAAGACAAAGTAAGCTAGGTAGCCAATATAAGGCTTAGCAGTACAGATAAATGTGGGCTCACTATTTGGCAAGATGACTAAGCCTTATATTGGCTACTTAGCTTACTTCGTCTTCTTCATCAGCCAGCATCCTTGGTATCTGTTGTTCATCGAGTTGATTCCCCCCCATCCATCTTGATGTTTCTTGGCATCTCTTTATGACCATTAATTTACGAGTTACTAACATTTATAGTTGCCAAAAGGGAGCCTTGTTGTAAAGTGTAAAACACATTAATGAGTTACTACCATTTCTAATAAGGCTTAGCAGTACAGATAAATGTGGGCTCACTATTTGGCAAGCAACCGGTCACAGTTGCCCTGTTGATCTCGTGTCTTATTAAAAGCTTATTAATGATTTATAAAGTGTTCACAACCTAATTAATAAATGAATGACAAACTATTCGTAAATCGTTTATAAGGGTAGTCTTATTGTAAAGTGGTACCGTTTATTTTTCTCTGGAAATCTTATATTTTGGATTGTTTATTTATATTTCATTTTTTGTATTCAGATTACAAGTTTTTACTATTATATCTGCTTTACTTGGACCTTGTACTTTGAATTTCCAATTCATATTCATGACTATTAGCTGTGTTTAAAGGGAGATTTGGTTTTGTAACTGCTGGTCACCTGACAAAATAATCTACGTTAAAATTATTATTTTGAGTATTGGTATTAACATTAAAGTACAGCTTCTCCATCTGCAAGTACAGTCAACAACTAAAATGTCAAATAGATTTTTATTGTTCGTGCAGTGTACCGCCAATATTTCACTGCTCTATATAAATATTCAATAGAAATATGAATAAAAAAATAAAAAAACAATGTCAAAAAGATAATCAATGTTCCTTTTAAACTGACATACAGTTAACATGAATAAAATCTAAAGGTCAAAGCTTTTACCACTCTCTTACATTTGATTCTTTACCCCCATGAATGCTCTTGCTAACAATAGACAAATTAAGACTCTTTCTATGTTACGGACACATCTGGTCACATAAAACTTCTTTACTGCTTTTTATATATATATGTGTATACATCCTTATAGTCCTCATAGTGTGAAGACATCAGTTTGTTTATATCCGTCACATGTTTATATTTATATCCTACTTAAATATCGCTGCTTGTTTTGCACTTCTGGTGAGATGCTAACTGCATTTCGTTGTCTTAGTACTATGTGCAACGACAATAAAGTTGAATTGAATCTAATATTGCAGCGCCACGTTTCCCAGTCGACAGGTGGAACAGGAGGAACAGGTGGAACCCGCAAGTTCAAGTGTACCGAATGTTCCAAGGCCTTCAAGTACAAGCACCACCTGAAGGAGCACCTGCGCATTCACAGCGGTGAGCTGCCACTCTCTCTACTTCACTTAAACGTCACCTATTGTGCAAAATCCACTTTTCCATGTCTTTTATACATACATATGTCCCCCAATATGTGTTAAGAGATTGGGAAAGTTACAGGAAAGAAGACCCCCTCTCTTTTTGTCCTGATCCATCTATATAAAAATATCTGAAAATGAGCTGATCAGATTTGGCCATTTTGTGAATCAAACACATTTTAGTTTTGATAGAACACACTTTTTAAACAAAGATTCTCTGTCTGCCCCTGTTAGGTGAGAAACCTTATGAATGCTCCAACTGCAAGAAGCGATTCTCCCACTCAGGCTCCTACAGCTCCCACATCAGCAGTAAGAAGTGTGTAGGTGCAGCACCCCCCAATGGCGTCGCTCGGACCTCGATCAAATCCCCCCCACCCACCACCCAGACAACACCCATCGTAATTGCTCCAGCGCGCAACATTCTTAAAGAGAAGACTGAAAGCAAACCCCTCCAGGAGCAGCTGCCCATCACCCAGATCAAATCTGAACCTGTGGAGTACGAGTGCAAGCCTGTGACGGCGGCAACGGCAACTTCAGTCGCTGCCAACGGGGGGGCCGGAGCAGCCGGCTCTAGTTACTACCCTGCCCCCGGGGGTGGCTATGGTCGTACCCACAGTCGGCCTCATGTCGCCCATCAGCATCAATCTGAACGACTTGCAGAATGTGCTCAAAGTGGCGATGGACGGGAACGTGCTCAGGCAGGTGCTGGGGACAGCTAACGGGCTGGTGACGCAGGGGAAGCATGGAATTGTACTCCAGCAGCCCCAGCATCAGATCATCAGTCTGCCGGCCTTTGTGGATCATGACGGCACCACGAAGATCATCATCAACTACAGCATCAGCCCTGCAGCCGCCACCACTGCCACTACCCAGCCTGCATCGCTTTTTGCCAAAACCAATCCTGCTCTCCTTCCCACTATCATCACTGCTGCAGCCCCCACTCCCACCAGGACAGATAGGCCTTCAACCCCAGAGGTGACCGACCTCTCCATTGTTAAAAGAGAGCCAGAATCAGTGGCCATCACAGACATGGAGACAGAGGCAGTCAAACAGACAGAAATTACATCAGCGATCCGATCAAATCAAAGGCCAAAAGTCAGCAGCATCAGTACATGTTTACTCTGCGATGACTGTCCCGACAACCTGGAGGCGTTACACCTCCTTCAGCACCGTAAAGCAGCCAATGGAGAGGCTGTTGACTCGGCTGCTTTGGACCCCTCGTTCGCTGCTCTGCTGAGCGAGGCGGGGGTCACGCTTGAGGAGCCGCCTGTGGACGATCTCCTCTCACTCCTCAAGACGTACTTCGCCTCTGATGCCAACCCCAGCGACAAGGAGCTGACAAAGATCTCAGAGTCTGTCCGTATTCCCGTTGATGTGGTCAGAAAGTGGTTTGTAAAGATGAACTTTGGGAAAAATGCGTGCAAATATGGAAATAAAACCACAGCAGTTTCAACAAAGACACAAACCATGAATTCGATCTCAGAGGACCAGAATGGAGAGGCAGAGAACGACAGCTCCAAAGAAACATCCAACCAAGCCTCATCACAATCTGGCAACTCTTCTCCATCAGACTCTTCACCACTAAGCCTCAACACCGGGGACCTCGTCATCGTTAAGAGCGAGCCAGAAGACCCAGAAGACCCAGATGCCCCGGACTCCCAGGCCGAGCCGCTCGACCTCTCCCTCCCTAAACATATCGCAGCATTAGAAACGAGCGGGACTCCTGTCAAGCTGCAGGAACATCCTCTGAACCTGACCTGCCTGAGGAAGGAGCAGCTAGAGGGGCGGACCATCTACATCACCACGCCTCAGAGTGGAGGATCTGTCAACGTCATCACTGCCGCACAGCTGCCCACATTAGTAGCCATCGCCAGTCAGGGCACGATGGGCTGTCTCAGCGCCATCAACACCACCACAAAACGCACCATCCTCATCCCACAACTCACCTACACCTACGCCACTACGGCCGGCAACGCCACTGGAGCCAAGACTGTCGTGCTCAACGGCCATAAGGTTGGTAGTGTTAAGATAAGATGAAATATGATTGACCTTTATTAACCCCCGTGGGGAAATTCAGTAGTTTAACAGTAACAGGGTAAGAATGAAAATCAGGACAGCACAGATTCACACAGATTAATACAATCAAAGATAAAATGAAAGATAAAAATACAATTATAAAATAACTATAAAATAAGAAATTAATTATATTAAAATTAACATTGGGTCATATATTAGATATATTTACATGTATGTGTGAAAACAAACATTATTATTAAACATTATGTGTTGTATCTGTACCACTACCACTAATCTGACCACAGATCAGCTCTGCAAAGACAACTTAGTCGTAGAAAAGCCTTAACATTCACAGTCATGACCTACCAGAGAATCCATTTAAACAGGGATCCTAATTTGCTCCTGTGGGTATTGTTCACAGTTTTCTCTGTTACATGTCTGATATGTGTAATATGTAATGCGCTCTAATAAATGCAATTAATTATTATTATTATTATTAAGTCTAAACTAATTATGGTCACTTTAACTTTATGCCCCTACACATGGCGATTGATAACGTGACCACACTGATAAATGTAATTTTCTTCCATACACAGCTGGAAAAGAAAGTGGACAGCGGGTCGGACGGCGTCTCCACAGTGGAGGAGCAGAATGACTCCGATTCACTGATGAAGAAGCGACGGCTGGAAAACGGCTTCTACCCATGTGACCTTTGCTCCAAAGTCTTCCAGAAGGGCAGCTCCCTGCTCAGGCACAAATATGAACACACAGGTACAGTGGGGCAAAAAAGTATTTAGTCAGCCACCAATTGTGCAAGTTCTCCCACTTAAAAAGATGAGAGAGGCCTGTAATTTTCATCCTAGGTATACCTCAACTATGAGAGACAGAATGAGAAGAAAAAAATCCAGAAAATCACATTGTCTGATCTATAAAGAATTTATTTGCAAATTATGATGGAAAATAAGTATTTGGTCAATAACAAAAGTTCATCTCAATACAAGGTTTTCACACACTGTTGCTGGTATTTTGGCCCATTCCTCCATGCAGATCTCCTCTAGAGCAGTGATGTTTTGGGGCTGTCGCTGGGCAACACGGACTTTCAACTCCCTCCAAAGATTTTCTATGGGGTTGAGATCTGGAGACTGGCTAGGCCTTGAAATGCTTCTTACAAAGCCACTCCTTCGTTGCCCGGGCGGTGTGTTTGGGATCATTGTCATGCTGAAAGACCCAGCCACGTTTCATCTTCAATGCCCTTGCTGATGGAAGGAGGTTGTCACTCAAAATCTCACGATACATGGCCCCATTCATTCTTTCCTTTACACGGATCAGTCGTCCTGGTCCCTTTGCAGAAAAACAGCCCCAAAGCATGATGTTTCCACTCCCATGTTTCACAGTAGGTGTTCTTTGGATGCAACTCAGCATTCTTTCTCCTCCAAACACGTCTAGTTGAGTTTTTACCAAAAAGTTCTATTTTGGTTTCATCTGACCATATGACATTCTCCCAATCCTCTTCTGGATCATCTAAATGCTCTCTAGCAAACTTCAGACGGGCCTGGACATGTACTGGCTTAAGCAGGGGGACACGTCTGGCACTGCAGGATTTGAGTCCCTGGCGGCGTAGTGTGTTACTGATGGTAGCATTTGTTACTTTGGTCCCAGCTCTCTGCAGGTCATTGACGGTCCCCCCGTGTGGTTCTGGGATTTTTGCTCACCGTTCTTGTGATCATTTTGACCCCACGGGGTGAGATCTTGCGTGGAGCCCCAGATCGAGGGAGATTATCAGTGGTCTTGTATGTCTTCCATTTTCTAATAATTGCTCCCACAGTTGATTTCTTCACACCAAGCTGCTTACCTATTGCAGATTCAGTCTTCCCAGCCTGGTGCAGGTCTACAATTTTGTTTCTGGTGTCCTTTGACAGCTCTTTGGTCTTGGCCATAGTGGAGTTTGGAGTGTAACTGTTTGAGGTTGTGGACAGGTGTCTTTTATACTGATAACGAGTTCAAACGGGTGCCATTAATACAGTTAACGAGTGGAGGACAGAGGAGGCTCTTAAAGAAGAAGTTACAGGTCTGTGAGAGCCAGAAATCTTGTTTGTTTGTAGGTGACCAAATACTTATTTTACCGAGGAATTTACCAATTAATTCATTAAAAATCCTACAATGTGATTTCCTGGATTCTTTCCCCCCATTCTGTCTCTCATAGTTGAAGTGTACCTAGGATGAAAATTACAGGCCTCTCATCTTTTTAAGTGGGAGAACTTGCACAATTGGTGGCTGACTAAATACTGTTTTGCCCCACTGTATGTCTTAACATTGAAAGTTGGCTCACACATGGTCACTAAATATACTCAAATGTTAAGATTACGAGATTCAGGGTGGGACAGACAATCAAAAGGAGGTAAAGTGATTTCAAACAATGGGTCAGAGTACAGGAGAGTAGCAGGGAACATCAGGCTGAAGGTATCGGAGCTGAACACGGACAAAGTAAGAAACATCAGGCTGAATCATAGCAGCTGGTAGCGGCTGGGAAGCAGACTGGAGGCGAGCAGATGCCAGGCTCTGAAACTCAAGGGGAATTGTCCGGAGTTAAGGCTGACTGCTGAAGGATTGAAGCTAGCTGACAATGATATAGACCAGCGGTTCCCAGCCTGTGGGAGGCATTGCAAGTGGGCCGCCAAATAATTTGCAAAACATTAGGATTTGTGTGGAAACATTTTCATTATTACGTTTTTTAATTTTATTCGAACCTCCTTTGCTTTCTCTTTCTTGATCCTCCTTAGCAAAGGTCATTACAGTCCTTGACGGCGGTCTCTACTACTGGATTAACAACGTGTCACATGTTCTGAATTGACCAATCAGAACTTTATTTAGCCTCCATGTTGTTTATGGTTGAATGCGGGACGCGAAAAATGTTTAGATTCTTTAGTGGGCCCTGAGTTTAAAAAGGTTGGGAACCGCTAATATAGACACTAACTTACTAGTTCGACTAAGTCTAGTTTCATTTATTCGTTTTCTGTTTTCCTATTTAGCCCAAAGATATTTCTAGTTCTCAAACCTGTGACTTTACATTTTACATCATCTCTCATTAGATGGTATACTTTTTATGGGACAGCTGGCCTGTAAATATAGCAGCTCAGAAGGATCCTCAGTATTTATCAAGATGAGACCCTTGAGGTGAATTAACCCGATCCCTCAAGCTCCAACTACACTCACATTGGAATGTGTTTTTTATTAAAGTCTGTGAACAGTTATCTGTGCGCCTCACTACTGTGCATAGGTGTTGGTTCAGGCATGACGTCGTCCACATAAACACAAACCACAGACAACTTCACACGCCCTGTCTAACAAACTGTTCTTAAGGGCATTGTTTTACTGACTGACTTACTGTGCCAGCTTTCATTTAAAGAATGAAAAACACTCTTGTTTACGTGCATCCTGAAGAACTTAACACTCCTTTGTCAACTTAGCAAAGATGGAGAATGGTTCTTTAACCAGCATGACTCTTATCTTTATGTAAAATTGTGAATTATTTCAGGCTTATTTACCATAAATAAGATCTCCTCTCCACCCCCCGCGGATCTCCTCTCCACCCCCCGCACCAGGTTGCGGACTTTTGGTGACAGAGCCTTCAGTGTGGCATCCCCCACCCTCTGGAACTCTCTCCCCCCCGAAATCCGCAGCGCCCCAACCCTGGACATTTTCAAAAAAGCCCTCAAAACGCACCTTTTTACCAAGGCTTTCGCCACTGTATAGTTAGTTTAATAGGTTTATTTTTCCGCTACTTCCCCCCCCCCCCCCCACCCCCTTAACCTGTCTGCCTTTTTTCCCCTACTCCCCCCCCCCCCCTACCCGACTTGTAAAGCGACCTTGGGTTTCCTGAAAGGCGCTATAAAAATATTATTTATTATTATTATTATTATTATTATAAAGCAGTGGCTCCAAAATATTCTGGTTTGAATGCTCTTAAAACTTGACCCCTTGTCATCTGTTAAAAATTGAGGCGGCATCTCTCTGCAGTGTTTCCCCTAGGTTTACTGCTTTGGGGGGGTGATGCCAGGGCGGGGTAGGGCGGTCTGATGGTGGCGATCCGTGCAGGGTGGGGGGGAGAAAGTTACTTTGGTTTGAGAAGTGGGGGGGGACACAAAACTGGGTTTCTGTGGGGGGGGACACAAAACTGGGTTTCTGTGGGGGGGGACACAAAACTGGGTTTCTGTGGGCCCTCCGCAATGGAAATAGTTCTCGATTTGAATCCCTTTTCTTGCCTTTCTAACAAAGTATTTGTTAGGACTATGGTGCAATCCAAGAAAATGTGTAGTGTATAATGCTTGGCAAACTTATCTAATATCCTCTCCATGTGAGCCTGCTTTATTTGGTGGACCTCACATCCTCTAGGGCAGTGGTTCCCAACCTGGGGGGCGCGCACCCCTTGGGGGGGCGCCAAAGATCGCAGGGGGGGGCGCCAGGCCTCAGATGATTTGAGGCCAAATATCATATTTAGACTTTTTTTTTAACATTTTTTTTTTTTTACATATAATTGTAAGGCAATACATGATTGTCACTAAAAGCCTTGTCTCTTTATTACAATAAAATATAAAAAATAATTGATTAATTAATTTTAATAAAAATTCAAGTTAGTATTAAAGGCATAAAAAGACAGAAATGTATAATTCTTTCTTTAATATAAATGTTTCTTCTCCCTGTAAAGTGTCCAAACCAGGCTTGTCTGGATAAGCGCATTTTAAAAACATAGTTATTGACCATGCCGGTTTCAGTTGGATTATTTGTCACAGTTGCTCTGATCAGATCGGTCTCCTCCATTTTGTAGATTATTTACGACTTTTGAATCCACATAAACACATCGGCAAAATCCGGCTTACTTTGAGCATGTGTTTTAAACAGTTTAATCCCTTTGTGAATTGTTTCCACTGCCATTGTTTCCCGTCCTTTAATTTCTTCATACAGCGGGAATCCAAATGAATTAATCCTGAGTCCAATAACCATCGAAGTCAATCCAAAAGTGCTCCTTAATTACGCTTTCATCCTCCTTTAACAATATACTTCACATTCATCCAGTTTGTGACAGTAGTTGTAGCATTTTCAGACTTTTAAACTTTAATTACCGCTGTTGCGCAACTTCCAACAGGAGTCATATCAATCTGGTGCATTTTGAGCACACGTTAAGAGATTTATGGATACAGCTCAGTGGCATTGGGATATATATTTTTTAAATCCTCTGGAGCAGAGAGAGGAGCTGTGGATTATTGTTATTGATTCATGCATCAGTGTTTCTTAGGGTCAAAAACACTAAACTCACAACTTTAAATGAAAGCGTTTAGTTTATTTAATAAAAGAGCACATTTTCAATGTGAAGAGTGAAAGTAGATATAGATTAGTTGCAATTTGGTGCTATATAATTGGCTCCGTTGGTGGTAGGGGAAACACTGCTCTGTATATATGCCATAAATCACTTTACAGTGACTTTAATCTGACTAGTCTGTGTTATATTGCAGGCATAGGCAGTTTGAGTCTGACTCTTTTTTTCTATCATCTGCAGGAAAACGGCCCCATGAGTGCAACATCTGCGAGAAGGCCTTCAAACACAAACACCACCTGATCGAACACTCGAGGCTGCACTCCGGGGAAAAACCCTATCAGTGCGACAAGTGCGGGAAGCGTTTCTCTCACTCCGGATCGTACTCCCAGCACATGAACCACCGCTACTCCTACTGCAAGAAGGACGGTCCAGACACTGGCTCCGGCGCGGGGCCACGTAGTGTTCAGTCGGAGCTCGGCAGCCCCGGCACCGGACTGCAATCGGACAGCCGGACCACGACCCCGCCCTCCCAACTGGACTCAGACGAGAGGGAGAGCGAGGAAGAGGAGGACGACGACGATGAAGCCATCTGTATGGACGACATCCGGGTCGTGCAGGTGGATGACGGCGAGTGCGAGATCTACGAGGGTAACTTTGACGATACCGACGACGAGGAGGAGGAGGAGGAAGAGGGAGAGGAGATTGTGGAGGGAGACATGACAGAAGAGGAAGAGGCGGAAGGAGAGAAGACGGGCAAGGAGCTTGCGTGTGATGTGATGGAGATCGAGGTCGGGGACCATCACATGGACGACGAAGAGATGGAGGAAACAACCGAAGAAAAGGAGGAAGCAGCAAGTGAGGATATAGAGGAAAGTGCCGACTGTGAAGCAAATACGGACAAAAGCGTCAGGGAGGGGTCAGAGAGCGCCGAACCCGCAGATGAAGTGGTGACAGACGCCAAATAAAGGAGAGAGAAATGTCTTGGGGACAGCTCGAATGCCTCGGTTACTGAAGTCGAGTTATCTAAGACAAAACCGCAGAAAAATCCACAAAGTCACGGCGGTTGCCTGATCTTAACGGTCCACTACTGTGTACAAAAACCCAGGTGTGCCTGAACTTGAAAAAAGTAAAACAGTGACTTTTTTTTTCTTGTGGAAATGAAATATCAGTGTTAAAAATTGTTTATAGAAGTACAGATTTGAAACTCACCCATCAACTTGTTAGACGTGTTGCTGAACATCCCAGGTTGTTTTATTGTTTGTTTGTTTTTCATTTGGTCAGTGTTACTAATCTTGTTTTTCTTTGAAAACATTTTAACCTGTAAAGATGAGAAAGATTTCTATACCTTTTTATTGCCAATGAAGTTTCCTAAAATCAGTATTTTATTGAGTTCTACGAACAAAAACCTCTGCACTACAGTATTCCTGGTTTACCTACGGATACATGCCTCATGCATTGTATGCCCTTCAGTGTTATATACGTACACTAGCTAGCGAGATGTTGTTTGTGTTAGTGTTAGTCTTTGCTAGCTAGCATTACTTTTGTTTTCAGTTTGACTGTTAGCCTTAAGGAAAACAAAGTATTATTGGGGAGGGTTGTGGGCGGGATGGGGAGTCTGGGAGCAGAAGGTGGCTTCCGTATGCCATAACCAAATGTTTCCTATCAGGGAAGGTGGAGTCACGACCTTAAAGCCAGCATCAGGCGCTCATGTTTAGCAACCCGGCGCAGCCTGAAATGGGTGGAGTCTCCAGGTGAAGATTGAAAGGCAGCCTCCACCTCGATTGGCTCAGCTGTGGTTCCAAAAACACATGCGCCCACTCTTACAGAGCTTCTCCTTATTTCTGAGTCAGTGTTTCAGTGTTACTAGCTTATATATGAATTCATACTGTATGTGAAGGAACAGGGCTGTTCCCTGCTCCACCCCAATGCCTCCAGCCTTATGCAAGACCTGTGTGCTGTTAAAAGTGCCATTGAACAGTGTTATCATTTTCTTTCCTCACACATGTAGCCAGTATTATGTCCCTCTGTTACTTACACAAGACCCATATTGACTAATGTTTGGCGACTTGCACAGAACAGCTGATTTGTCACAATTGCTAAAATATACTTCCTTGTGAAATTAATTGAAATATTTTAGGGACTTAAGGAGAATTGTGGATGACACATGAAAACTTGGAAACAGTATTAGGGTTTTAACTAACTTCAAGTGACATTTATATTGGATTTATTAACACGTTATTTTTCATAAAGTTACAGAAAATAGTTTAAAGAGCCCAAGATGCAGTCTTCAGATGTCTTGTTTTTGCCGGAAAGTAATGTTAACATTTAAATATATTAACTTTACAGTTATATAAAACGACAAAAGCAGCAAATCATCACATAGGACAAGCTGGATATCAATCGATGAGTTTACTAAAATCTTATAATATGTGGAAAAGTTTGAGAAATACAGTCCAGACTGAGCTAACCTGTGGATATAAAATACCTTGTAAATTTGATATAATCAGTTGATGTTTAAAGCTTTTTTTTTAAAGAATATGTTAGACTTATGTCACAAGTCAGTTTAAATATGTTTACATAAATATACAAAACCATTAGTGATTAAAATGAAGGATTTTTAAATTCAGCCAAACGTGTGCACTTGTTAAAATAAGAAGGAAGAGTTATGGCAAGCTGTCCCGCACTTCAGGTAACAAACGTTAGTGAATGTGGCCTATGACAAAAAGTGTTTTCAGTTGCTTTTACCGAACAGTGTTTATAATATGTGTCTGTTTTAATTTCTTTGTTTTTTCATGTATGTTTTTATTTTTTTTTCAACAATGGCAGTATTAGAACCCTTTTCACAGATAAAAAAAAATGTACCCGTTTAGTTTTTAGAAAACCTTTTATATTTATGTGTCTTATTTTTATATTTTCTTTTATGGTTATTTATTACACATTGTAGTGTACATTACTGTAGTTTGAATTGATACAATAATATATTTTAGTATGAAAAACAATCTCAAGACAAACAAAAAAAAAAAGCCCACAATGTGGTTCTGGGAGCTGAAGTTTGTTCTAACAAAAAACAAAAAAACATGAGAAAACTTGTATTCTGTAAACATGACTTCTGTTTTAAGCTTAAGAAAAAAGACAGGAATGAAATGAGAAATAGAAACTGTTGTGCATCCGCGCTTTGCGTCGTTCTGAAGCTACTGAATTCTGAACTCTGTGATTTTAAAAGCATGAGTAGTTGCCGTTTTAATGAAGGATCTTGTTATGAAGCCTCCCTTTTTATTTCGAAAGCCAAATTAAGATTGTCCCGCCACAATGTTTTTCTGTTCTGTGCCAACTTGTTCCATTGTACTGTCGAAGGCTGCATACCGTTTGTTCTCACCCTTTGTAAATCCACTGTCTTTTTTGTATTGTTTATATTTTAGTTTTGCTCCATTTTTATGACTCCCCATCACAATAAAATATAAGAAAGTATTTCCGAGTTACTTCTTTCCCTTTGTACTTGGTATTTAAGCAATTTTCCACAAGGCTGCGATGTTATATTTAAGGAAGGACGGACATGTGATAACAAGCAGTTACTCATTCTTGGGAGTCGGGAGGGCTGATAATTTATTCCGGCAAATTACCCAGACCTACTAATTGACCGAACAGAAGTTATTGAGTCTATGTAAGTTTACTGCTTGGCTCAGATCCACCAACGTCAGCAAAATCTCACCTCTATTAACTCCTGGAGAACCAGGCTCAATTAACTGCTGTTTCAATTCAGACGACCCGCTAAATCTGTTTAAGCGATCCCGAAGGATTTTGATATCAGTAATGAGGTGTGGCCCTACCTAAGTGTGAGTGTGGCAGGGTGCAATCTTACCTTTTAAGCAGGAGAGGAGAGCGCAGATGTCTTTTAAGTTGTCCCAATCCAAAAGGTGGGATCAGTTTATTTGAAGAAAAATTGGTCCACACTTATACAGGGTTTCTACCTTCTCTTGTTACAACATGACACTCCTACAAAACATATCATGCTGTGGTCATGTTCTAATATGAAACCTCAATTCACAGTTTTATATTTATTACACTAAATTGTAACTTCAACTGCCCAATTCAGTTGTGACATTTAAAATCGTCCGACAGAATTTAGAGGCATCCCTCATAAATGACCGGTGATAATAAAAAGCACATTCAAACTGTCATTCAACAAATCAATTCACATCAATTCCCGCATGAATTCGGAGGAATTTCCTCACAGGTGGCAGGGTGCTAAACTTTCAAATCCACACCAATTCATTCCGCATTCAACAAATCATTTCGTATACACATCTAGTCCCGCATGAATTCGGAGGACCTTTCCTCACAGGTGGCAGGGTGCTAAACTTTCAACACACATCAATTCATTCCGCATTCAACAAAAGAAATTCAAGCGATATTTACCAAGGTTGAGAGAACCTTACCGAGGCAAACCCCAGCTCTCCAGGGAGAGAGCATACCAGGGGACCCCCCCCACCACCACCTCCATACCCATATTTGTGGAAATTGGGCATGGCCTCTGATGTACAGGACTGGACTTGTCCAGACATATTCTATGGCTATGGCATAAGACACGCCTTTTTGGGGGCTCAGTCTTTCTCCAAAAAGAAACGGTCTCCTCTCTCTTATCAGACACCCATAAACCATTAATAAGCCTTACACACTCAACGTAACAAACCACTTGTGTTTTGTTTATACTGTAAATATAGAAAATCATAAAATATGAAGCATTTTCATAGTGGGTTATACAAGAATAGAATTGATTATATTTGATTATAACTAACTTTCGTTTTAAGTATTCAACCTAATATGGAGATCTCAACATATCCTTGGAAATCAGACATAAACTACTTAATTTTTTATGTCAATTTTGAGCACGTTGGCCGTTATTCCCCGGGTGTCTCATGCAGCAACACTGACACCAGGTCAGTGGCCGGCATCAAACAGAAAGTTGACCTCAAAAAGCAAGAGGTAAGAGAAATTACATATGCTTCAGCCTGAAGATATACAATTTATTTTTTGAATACAATTAATTAAACCAGTATTAGATCATGGTTGTGAAGTGGTTGGACCAGCAGCAAATGTATCTGAAAAAGTTAGACAATGTATCTATATATCTATATCTGTCTGTCTGTCTGTCTCTAAAGCCCTCCATTTATATATTTGAGCTCTAAAATGAGCCCATTATATGTTATTGAGAAATGACCCCGAGGAATGCTTTTGTTAAAGGTCCCATGTCTTGGCCATTTCTACTCATCATAATTCCATTGTTGAGGTCTACTAGAATAGATTTATATTGTGCAATTTTCCAAAATCACATTGATTTCTCATACAGCATCTGTGTATAGTATGTGTATTCACCAGGTATTCACTCTCTGTCCTAAACGGCTTGTTGGAACTCCTGCCCCCATCCCTGTGAGCCCAGTGTGCTCTGATTCTGGCTCCCCTCCACTGGCTTCCTGTCCATTTTAGAGTTCATTTTAAGATGTTATTGTTTGTTTTAAATCGCTTAATGGGCTGACCCCTCAGTACACCTCAGACCTTCTACAGGTGTACACTCCCTCAAGGGCTTTGAGGTCGGCTGATCAGCTGCTGCTGGTAGTCCCAAAAACTAGGAAAAAGACCAGGGGAGACCGAGCCTTCTCAGCGGTAGCCCCTCGGCTCTGGAACTACCTGCCCCCCCATGTCAAATTGTCGCCCACCCTTCAAACGTTTAAGTCCCGCCTGAAGACCCACCTCTTTTCCCTCGCTTTCGAGTCAGTTTGAGCTATGTTTTATCGATTGTTATGCTTTTATTTGTCTGTCCATAGCCCTTAAGTGCCTTTTTATCTATTCTTATGTATGCCTTTTTATCTATTCTTATGTGCGCCTTTTATCTTTTATAGTAATATTATATTTTATTATAATGTTATGTCTGCTGTGAAGAACTTCGGTAAAACCCTCTGTTTGAATATGTGCTATATAAATAAAGTGGATTGGATTGGATTGATTGGTCGGGACGTTGCGAGGCTCGCTACTGCTCGCCGCTGCTGCGAGGAGCGGACAGGGTTCCGGGTCGGCGATACAGCGAGACACAGCGAAACTCATGAGCACACACAAACACTCACAGCCGAAGTAAAAACAATAAGTGTGGCTTGATATTGAGTAAGTATTGAGTAATAAATAACATTTGGACTACCTATGCTGTAAAATGTATTATCTCTTCAATCTACACACGGCATCTATTGTATGTCTGTCCGTCCTGGGAGAGGGATCCCTCCTCTGTTGCTCTCCCTGAGGTTTCTCCCATTTTTTCCCTTTAAACTGTGGGTTTTTCTCCGGAAGTTTGTCCTTGTACGATGTGAGGGTCTAAGGACAGAGGGTCTAAGGACAGAGGGTGTGGTTTTTTCTCATACTGATATTCTGAACAATCTGTGCTATTGTATTAGCTGTAAAGTGTCTCTACTGTAGGCTATTTTTATTATATGTACAGCACTTTGGCTCAACCAAAAAACGTTTATAAATGTGCTATATAAATAAAACTTGATTTGATTTGATAAAGAAAAGGTTTATAACGCTGTGAGAATGGGTCTTCGGAGAGCATTTCTCCGAGATCCCAACTCGTCTATTACCAGCGTTCAGGGAGCTCTATGCAAGTCAATGGGGACTCCCTGTTAGTTCGCCAAGGGATCCTGATATGTGAGGTGCTCCGCAAAAATCAACAAAAATTACCGGATTGGTCCATTTGGGCCAATCCGGTCATTTTTGTTGATTTGGGTATTCACACATCAGAGAACCCAGGAAGCAAACAATGGAAAATGAGAAATCTCCAACGAGGCGTTCTGGGGCAGCATAGACAGGTCTTTTCTGTGTTAGAGTTGTACTCGCGACAGGGTGTACTTTAAGGGTTTGTGACTCTGCAGACCGTTTACATGCAGAAAAACCTTCATAACACCAGGTAATAACCGGAAAAGCATGACATGGGCCCTTTAAGGAGTAAGAGACTGACCCTAAGCATCCTCCTAACATTTTTAAGAAGTAAAACTGCATCAGTTGTTCATCATATTCCAATGTTCTCCTTTAGTTTTGTACGACACCATGAAAATAAAACAGAAGATTTTTTTGTTAATTCAAGAATCTTTTTTTAATTTTGCTATATGAACCTTCAGTTTGTTCACACATCTTGCCAGTGAGATATCTGAAATGACTCATATTCAGTTATATAATAAGCATAATCACAGCATTTGATTCTGTTTGAATCTCAGCTATAAAGGAAATAAATAATGATCTCATAATTATTACTTTTGTGTACGTCAGATATATAAAATAAATGTGATTAAAGATAGTTTTACAAACAACAGTCAGAATTCAATTTATTTATTTACTTTTAGTTACAAATCACTTAGAAATCTCGTGGCCCTTATCCTCTTCCATACTGTGCAGTGAAAACATTAAAGGTAGGGTATGTAAGTTTGAGAAACCAGCTCGAGATACACTTTTTGTTATATTCCATGGAATGCTCTTAACATCCCGATAGCAATGAATATCTTAAGTGCTTTGACAACAAATCCATAAAATGCCATCATCTGTGGAAGCCGTAGTACCTGCCTGTCAGCCTTCCATCGGTGCACAAACTTATCTCGTGCCCTCATTGGCCATGTGCGCCTTCCTGTGTGTTGGAGGAGGGGCTCTGTAAGGAAGTGGCAGATTTTCTCCGGTCGTCTATTTTCAAATTCTAGCGATCTCGAGCCGGTTTCTCAAACTTACATACCCTACTTACTTTTAAATAAAATCAGCAACAATCATGGACAAAATAAACGAGGTAACATTACAAAAAAAAAGGTTTTAAATCAACTTTCCCTTATAAGTACTTATCTGATTTAGCTAAATCCTGAACAAAGAGGGTTAGTAGTACACGTGGTGCAGATCTTCTCTGTTCTGGAGACAACTTTAAGAAAGCATACTGTTGTTACCCATGATGCTTTGCGTGTGCCCACCTTTGTAAGCACTGGCAGGAGTCAGTTTCTCCACTCTCACCTGGAGCCTCTCTGACCTCGGGGACGCCGCATTGGACTCCTTCACCCGGCGTGAGATTCCTGTCTGCACCGGTAACCGAGACTCCACCAGATATATGACGTTAGCGCCACGTTGTTAACTGTGCAAGGCAGGGGCGTTGCCTGGACCTGGAAACATTCGGGGCTTAGCCCACCACGCTACAGTCGAATTTTCTACTGCAAGACTCCCCACACGCACATACACAATTGCGCCATCTGGTGTCACAAACGTGTGTCTGCATTAGCTTTGTTACGGCAATGGATTGTGGGAGATTCTCATAGCACGTGTGGATTTCTTGAGGGTAAGGTGCCTGTATTATCTCGGTGGACAAAATGTATGTTTTTATTTTATAAGGACAATAACGTACTGTTGTGTTTGTTTAGTTTAATGTTAATTGTTTAATGCTCACAGTCACAGCAACATGTTTTTGTGTGATTGGTTTTATATGATTTATCAACGTGATCATCAATAGCTAATCTGAGCACCAGACCCCAGCTCACGTGTCGTTTTATGCGGTCCATTGAAATGCAGGAAAGTAATCACCAGCTCTGAGTGATCTGTTGCCAAGGGGACACTACACCGGAGTTACATAAGCAGAGATAAAGTGCTATTTTGAGGGACGAATTTTTTTAAATGTTGAAGTTAAAAGCATCAATCTTGTGCACTTTGAGAGCAACATTAAGAGATATGGATACATCTCTCAACACCCATATGTCAACAAAAATCAAAGAATCAGAATCAGAAACGGGTTTATTATTTAAAAACACTTTATTTTCCAATTAAATCATAAACTATGTCAAATTATTAGAAGTTGTTAGTAATCAGATTAAACAGAAAAAAGGGATGGAAGGAGGAAATAATAATCCCTCATCACTTGCTGTTTGCGGTTGAAATGATCTCTTTTGCTGGCCAAACATGCTGGATGGAAAGCAGTGATGTCTCACTTGCCTTGGCCCTGTATCTGCAGTCCCTAAATCAGTCATGTTACCCATTGACTCTTGTCTGTTCTGGTGTTCCTGTTTATTGTTGTCTCCATTGTCGTTCTTGTCTGTTGTTTCTCCTTCTTGTGTGTCCCTTTCTCCTGTTCCCCTTTCTTCATCCTCTACTCTGTTTGGCTCATCTGTGATGACTGTGTAGGTAAACACAAACAAGTATGTAAGTCAATCAGTTTCCAGCTCTGTCAAATAAATGAATTTCAAGATACACAAATTTGTCTTCATTAAAATGAGTGTCACCACACTGTCACAAAATGTAATACTAACCAATTGAAAATAGTTAAATGTACATCTCTTGTAGATATCACTGTTAGAGTAGTTATCTGCCAATAGGACATAATCATTCCTATACAAATGCAGTTTGAGTAATTCACTTAATATATTCACTTCATACTTTAATAGTCATTTTCACTTAATACTCTAATATAGTCATCTTTCTGCATTAAAAACTAAGGAAAGCTGTACAATTTGACATGATAATGAGGAAAAAAGGCCTCCGACAATGCAGATCATTTTGTGATCATATCAATTTTAAGATGGGGGTCAAGGCTTAATATTTGGGAGCATAGTGTCCCTTGCCCCCTTTCAGGAGCCCCACTGGATTAGCTTTGATCTGAAAGCTTGTTAGCTGGCTGTCTATCTCATAATGTACACATAGAAACTAGCTGTCAATAGGAATATCAATCAGAAGAATTATAATTTCATGCAAAAATCTGTCACAAAAAGAGGTTGCACATTTAAATTCAGGTGTTGTTATGGTAACGTCAGTGGCCAAACAGCCACATTTACTGCTGCAAATACGTTCAAACATGCTGTTGACACGTAAAGCAGTGGCAACTATGCCACCATTTCAGCTGACTTTTCCTCAGAAATACCGTCACATAACATCCATATATTTCAGTGCTAGGTTGATGCTTAGCTAAGCTAACTATGAAACACTTTAACTGACAGGACTCAGGATCAACTGTGTAATTTAAGGTAGCTTCTAGCTTCATGTCGAACACTGACAGTAAGTCAACATTTCCCAGAGAGCTTTCTTTGAAATCACCAGGTAACGCTAAAAAACACAACATTTAGATTTTATGACAAAGTGTTTATTTAATATATCTGGCTAGCTATAGCTACTTGCTAACGGTTTAGCTTACCCCCGCGATTCAAAGTAACGTCAACGTAGCTATAATTTATGCTTTGCTTACATGTTGACATAACTTGTAAGTTTACTGACATTTACATACCTTGTTCACCTGGCTCAGGTGGTGGCTCTGGGGTTGTTGTGTGAGCCACCACTTGAGAATTGCCGTATTTTTTATTTAAAAAATGTCTAATGTCCATCTTCAGAAACTCCGCGTCCGCGGCTGAAAGTTTAAACACTGTCACAGAGGAGAGGTCAGCCAATAAAACACGTTTATTTCCATGCAACTCTCGGATTGGTCTGGTGGTTGCCTCTGTTGCATTCACTGAACACGGGAAATTACAATTCTGCCATCCTCTAGGTGAAGTACGGTTAATGTATTATATTATTGAGGGAGAATTTGTCCGGGGCTAAAGAAAAAACATCCGGGGCTAAAGCCCCGGATGCCTACCCCAGGCGACGCCCATGGTGCAAGGTAAACAACGGCCATAACCACACCTGAAACTACCCGTGAGTCCCCCACAGCACGCGGAGCTGACGTCAACATTCCAGCAAACTGAGAAACGCCTCGCAGCTCGTGCACTGGTGAGGTTAACTGGTCTTAATATAACGTAAAGGGCTGCTTGTGTTGATTTTAACGGTATTCATTGGACTTTTTTGTTGTGATATTTAAAAACAGCATTTTCTGCAGGTCTGCTCTGCGGAGTCACTTCCGGTCCATGCTGTCTTCTCAGGACAGGAAATGCACGCCAGTATAGTTTACAAAATAAAAACGTGTAGACACTTCCGGTAGAAGCAAAAAGTGGCCCGGGGATTAATTGACAGACAGGCCCACTTAATGCCCGGCATGTATCGGCCGGCCAGCGACGAAAGTATGTTAAAAAACCCTATGCATTTTATGTTATTTTGGCGCCATTATTCATATAGTAATCACATTACCTGAGCCCTTGAGTTGCCTAGAGCAAAATAGTTACAGCATATATTTAGGGATGCACGATATTGGTTTTTTGAAACCGATACCGATAACTTCCTGCTTCTCAAGACCGATACCGATAACCGATAATAAAAAAATGTTTACGCCACTAATTATTTTAACGCGATTAACGCATGTGTATTTTTTTTCCTTGGCCGCCCCGTAGTTTCAGAGCGCATCGAGTTTAAAATACCATCTACAAGCTGATGCTGACAGCCCAGCTCCTGCCGCCCGCTTGTGGCAGACCACACTTCCACGCTCACCGGCAGGCACCGACTGGCCATCTGGAGGACCGGGAGGGTGTGTGTGTGTGTGGCCCGAGCGAGCGAGAGAGAGACCTTACGTGCATTGTTGTTGTTAGCATCTGGTGCTAGCTAGCTGCGCTAACGGATATAAGGAGCTGTTTAAATGAAAACAGAGGAGCGACATTTCGCCACAACTGCGCCGAGCACTTGACTTTATGCAGGAAGCCAGACAGTGGGACATTGTACGAAAAGTCAGCACACTCAGCACGGATAGTGCGCAACATGATTGCAGCGTCCAGGCAGCTCCGGTTCGAGCATATGCCTTGAGTTGCACATAGCTACAACGCCCATACCACCGACGGCATGTTTGTTTACTGTCCTGGCTTCACGGCCGCACACCATTTACGTCACAGCCAGGCATGAGTTAGGGAGCGCTGGATTTGTGAAGAACTCCCCTCTTCCTAAACCACTAATACCACAGTACTGGCAAAACGGGAGGAGCCGAGTGAAAAACAAGCGCCCCTCATCCCAATCCACCCACACCGCAGTATTTTTTTCTTTTTTTTTACCCAAAAAATATATTGTATATTATCGGGGCTATTAATACTGGTATCGGGTTTATCGGGATGACGTCATAATTCCTAATATCGGACCGATAATTATCGTGCATCCCTACATATATTTAGTGATTTTAATGTTAACAGATCATTGATGCAATAACATTTGGACCCAATTTGCCTGACTTGACACATGGAATAAATCATGGGCGTAGGAAGCATCCTCAATGTGGGTGAGACAATTTAACAGGGGGTGTGGGCAGGTGGTGGACCTCACCTCCTCTAGGGGGGTCCGGGGGCTTGCTCCCCCGGGAAGATATTTTTAAATGTTTAAGTTAAATGCATCAATCTGGTGCACTTTGAGAGCAAAATTAGGGACTAAATCTATGGATACATCTCTCAACACCCATATGAAACAGAACTGTAAACAGATTTACTTTTTCTTTCCCAGGGCTCGCTACAATACTGTATACTGTATACACACAAACTATACAAAAACGCCTTCACGCTTTGGAGCTTGTTTATCCATCTGTAAGCAACTGCCAGCTAGGTCTCTCAGTCATTCACTCCTGATCGTTCACTGCGCAGTGACAGCGGCTACGGACCCCTCCAGGGAGTGGCCGGAACACTTACAAATGTGGGCCGGTAGGATTTAGGCAAAGAAGAAAAAAAAAATTGTTTTATATTTATTTATTTATGGCCCACGCACAGCACCGGCCCACCGGGAAAACTCCCGGTATTCCCAATGGCCAGTCCGCCCCTGTACTCAGCTACTACCCAGCCTGTAAAATCCAATCCTCCTTTCCATTGTCACCACTGCTGCAGCCCCCAGCCACCCACCCCATTTATTTTCACAAATCAAAATTGTGTTCAAAAGTTGATTATTGTTTATTCTATCTCACAACTTTGAGAATGTTTTTTACATGGTGATGCATGTGCTCAGGGTAGCACAGGGAATTGTCCAGCAGCAAATCATTAGTCTGCCAGCTTTGTGGATCTCAACGGCTCCAGTAAGATCCTCTGCTAATAAACAGCAGCCTGTTGAAAAAAATCCTTCTCTTTTTCCTATTGTCACCACCGCTGCACCCCCCACTCCCACCCCCACCCCTACCAAAACAGATAAACCTTTAACCTCTCTTTTTATAACACACAAATCAGTGGCCATCATGGAGGCAATTGGAGCTAAGAGGCCAAAAGTCCACAGCATCAGTTCATGCTTTCTCTGCGATGACTGTCCCGACAACCTGGAGGCGTTACACCTCCTCCAGCACTCCACCAGCAGCCAGGCCATCGACTCGGCTGCTTTGGACCCCTCGTTCGCTGCTCTGCTGAGCGTGGCAGGGGTTGTGCTCGAGGAACCGCCTGTGGACGATCTCCTCTCACTCCTCAAAACGTACTTCGCCTCCAATGCCAACCCCAGCGAGAAGGAGCTGACAAAGATCTCAGAGTCTGTCAGTTTCCCCGTGGATGTGGTCAGAAAGTGGTTTGCAAAAATGAACTCTAGAAAAAATATGGGCAAAGACGTCTCGAATAACAATGGACATGCAGAGGAGGACAGCTCACAAGAAATATCCAACATAGCCTCATCAGCAGACGCCCCGGGCTCCCTTCATAAACATATTTCATCACAGGGAACCACAGGGCCTTCCTCCTCGCAGCAGGAAAAGATCCTAAGGGGTCAAACCATCAACCCCCCTCAGATTGGAAAACATATCAACGTCATCACTGGCGCACAGCTGCGCTCATTAGCAGTGCACCATAAGAATGCTTCATGTTCAGTCAAAAAGGGGAAGAAGAGACGGCTGGAAAACGATCCGTACCCATGTGACCTTTGCTACAAAGTCTTCAAAGAGGTCTCCAGTTTGCTTAGGCACAAATATGAACACTAAGGTAAGCCTTACATTTACATTTGGCTCATGCATAGTCATTTATTACTCAAGTAAGCATATTGTGACTTAAAATAACACCTTTAAAATCTCTGAGCTGAATAAATGCTGGTGTTGACTATATATATTATTTATATAATTTTTTTTAAAGAGCAGATTATGTTGCAAGACCGATCTGTAATTAATGCAGATGAAGTAAACTATATACATGTCAGAAAAATAAATAAATACAATAAGCTAAATAATACAGAGAATGTTGTAATGACCAAGTAATCATATTTTATACTCGAGCTTTTTTCTTATAAGAACTACTGAACACACTGACATAAATAGTAAAAAATGCTCACCACATTTTCCCAAAGCCCAAGACGATGACATTCAATTGATTTGCTTTCATATGGCCAACATGCCAAAACCTAAATAAAAATGTAAAAAAACTCACATTGAACAGTTATTTTCTGTCAATCAACTAATGAGTGTATCAGGTAATTGTTTCCGTTTTTTAATGTTTTAATAATTTCTGGGGAAATCTACATGAACACAAGTTTGGGTATCAGTCTCCTATCTTATTGTGTTCAGTTCTAGTTATAGGTGTGTACTCTACTACTTAATTTTGTCTCAGTTGTGTTGGTGTTGTTTTTCAGACAGGCGCGCTATGAGTCTGACTCTTTGTTCTCCTATTTTCAGGAATAGCGAGAAGACCTTCAAACACCAACACCACCTGATCGAACACGTGAGGCTGCACTCCGGGGAGAAACCCTTTCAGTGCGACAAGTGCGGGAAGCGTTTCTCTCAGTCCGGATCGTACTCCCAGCACATGAACCACCGCTACTGCCAGCACGACTCTAGCCGCAACTCTAGCCGCTGCACGAAGATCCGTCCTGACTCTGACCCGGTTCGAGACCTTGCAGAGTGTCACTCCTCTATGAGAGGCCGTCTAGCTCACAACTCATACTTGGTCTTACAAACAATATCAGAATCTCACATGTACACCACCAGACTCTTTCACACACAGCATCATACCGTCTTTAACGTACTGTCATTCCTTCCTTCATTTACTATCATACTATCATACATAAATAACTATTCTCTCTCACACACAAAAACAAAATCTCTTAAACGCACCATCATACTCTCGTACACACACCACTATCGTCTTTCACAAACAACTATAATCTAATAGTGTATGTGAAAGAGGATAGTAGTATGTGTGTAATCGGTAAACAATGTATGTAAGACAGAATAATAACCTTTGTAAGAGGGAATAGTATTTCATGTTAATAACAATAGTCATATATGTAAAACAGAATAGCAGTGAATGAAAGGCCGAATAATAGTTTATATAAAAGGTAATAATAGTTCATGTGAATGACTATAGGTATGTGTATAAAACAGAATGATAGGGTGTGTGCATAAGAATTGTTATGTGTGTGAGAGAGTATGATTGAAAAGGAAGTGAGTTTGATTGAAAAGGAAGTTGATCTAAATTCTCAGTTCCTGATTGGCTCTACGTTTTTTGTTTGACGGACACCGCCCACAATGGCAGTACTACTACTAATTTCCCCTATGCAACCTGAAGAGTAAAAGGGTCAAGTCCGTCAGAAAGCAATGACTGTAAGTGTAAGCCTAACACTTACACTGACTGTAAGGATTAGTAACATGTATTGTGTTTATGTGATGACATTTGGAGATGTTTAAACTGCGTTCAAATGCGTTAGCATTCGCGCTAGCATACACGCTAGCGTTAGCCATACTAGCCTGTATACATGCTTATTGCCAGGGTTGACGCATCTGGCGTGTGACACACGCTTTCACTCTCAATCTCACGCTGTCACGCTGCCCAAACTATTCTCACGCCAAAAACAAGAATACCGAAGACTAGAAACGGGTTTGAAAACTTTTGTCACGTAGTGATCGTCTTCTCAATAGAACATATTTGATAATGTCTTCTGGCCAATCAGAATCAAGATAACGGCGTGGTGTTGTTGCAGGAAGTCCTGACGGAGAATACTTTTGCTGTAGTACTCAAGCCCCCAGGAAGTGCGCCGGACTCAGATGAAAATATTCGTGCTGGCCAAACGGCGGTACTACACTTCCGTTTGGTTGCCAGGCCCGGAAACACTTTTTCCCATTGACTTACATGGGGAACGAGTGGTCTCTAACTCGTTGGATAATTTTTTAAAAACTAAATAAACTACCCAGTATGAACACTTGTATAGCCCTTATTAAAAACATTCGTTCCTCAAGTTGTAAAAATGTGCTAATAACGTTATTCTGAGAGTTATTTCCCTCTGCATTATGAACGCGCATCTAACCCACGGGACCGCGCCGCCCGGCACGTTCATGTTACGTGTCCCGACCAATCAGAGCACACTGCTCACAGGAAGGGTGGGGGCTGGAGCTATTGGAGCTGCAACGAGCCGTTAAAGGCAGAGAGTGAAATTCAGTGAATCTGAATACACGTAGTTTACAGAGATGCTGTTTGAGAAACCAATGTGAGTTGCGTTTATCTTTACCCATGGATGCACAATAAGAACGGATCCATATCGTCTTACTGCCATCCCACGGAGCTGTAATAATGGATATATTGCACATGTTTGCTGTAATTCATTATCATACTACATGGGCTGTATGATTAAGTCTTGTACCGTAAATGTTGTATTAAATAAAGTTAATATTACCGACATTATTAACGTCCCTGTAGCTTCGTATTGCACTAAGAAGCTTATTGCACTGTATATAAATATATATATATATACAGTGCAATAATTATTTCATGCTAAATGAAGCTCTGTTGGATATCACTAGATCCTATTACAGCGTAATATAAGTACATAACGATTGATGTGTACATTAGCATCATTACTAGCTAGCCGCTAGCTGCTAACGGCCGCCTCGTTCATATCAAATCCATGATAATAACAATCCATTACCATGCTGTCATGAACGCGCGGTGCTGTTATGTGTACGCAAATTGACGTGCTTGATGTGAACGAGCATTTTGGTTAAAGTTGCGCATGCTCTATGAGTGCACATACGGGTACTTCTCAGGCATGCTGGGTAATCTGTGACGTTTCACTCTCTCAAAAGTTGGGCCATTTTATCATCATGCGCTAATGAGCAGCTCTCATAGGAATGAATGAGGCCCCGCCTCCCACGCTGTATCCAGTTCTTATTATACATCCATGGTAGTACTACATCTACATCGATACAACATTACGTGTTGATATAAATCAACACGTAATGAAATAAGACCCCACGGTTTGATGATTGATAGGTGTGTGGGCTGTCTTTCATCTTGACACACAGAACAATGGGGGCTACCCACCCTTATCCACAATGTAAAGTAATTCACACAGCCTCTTCTCTCTGTGAGGAGCAGCAGGTTCAGCTTTCAGAACAAAGTAACAAAAAACTAAAATGGCATTCATTTTTTTAAATATGCCGTGTAGTAATAGATTTATTTCTTTTTCTTCTCAAGAGAGTACCAGAATGTGTATTTTATGTTAGTATTTCAAAAAATCTCCTGGGGGAGAATCCCCCCAGACCCCCCTGCAGGGGTTGGGTTTTCAGCATGTCAACTCTTTCACCTGTGGAGAAATTGCAGGATTGGCTCCAGGTCGCCCTTTTTATTTACTAGAAGACAAATGTGCCTTTTTATTTCATACAGTTCAATTTGGATTGAGACAGGGAAATAATCTAAACCTCACGCGTGGCGTTTCACTGTCAAGGGGAGCGTGTATGTAATTACATTGCAAATACTGACTTGAGCCCCACCACTGTATGGGTTAGCCCTACCATAGATTACCCAACACAAATACTCGTATTGCGCATGCGCAGATCTAAGATCCAGTAGAAATTATAAAAAAGTAAAAGTCTGCTGCTTATTGTTCTACTATAGGCCAACATAGAGTCAAAGACTATATGAGAGTGAGTGTGTTAATTAATATATTTGGCAGTTTGGAGTAAGTCTGTACATTTGTTTGTGTCTGTGTGTTTCGTGTATAGGCCTCTCACGATAATTAATTTTGTTGGATACATTTTCCCGGAAATTATTGCAATAAACGATAATATTGTCGGCACCGTTGTATGACCATTTTAGACCACTGACATAATGATAATATATAATAATAATTCAAGTACATCCTTTCAAACTGCTAGTCACATCCTCATGTAAATGGCAATTTATCGAGTTCTTTTTTTTAAATCGTACAATAAGTCAATTAATTGCTTATCGCGACAGGCACACAATAAGACAGTGGAATCAAACATGTGTTTGACTTTCATTAGTCAATGAAACTTTGTGCCCTTTGTAGTCTGTGTCCAATATTGTGTATTTGTATATATTGTATCTATCCTATATATATACTAAGGTCCCGCTGCTGACACGATAGCAGTCATTTTGTGCGCCTATGTGTAATTAAGCCCATGATATCAAAATCTCACTCCAGCCAGGTACCCAAAGTTGGCAACCCTATTGCACTGCTAGCATTAGCTATATTTACCTTGTTTACACTTAGCAGTCCAATGTGTTAATCTGTGTATGTTACACTTGCATGTATGAGATCCTTAAGTGCCTTGTATCTTCTTTTTTTATAGTTTCACTCCGTTTGAATGTCAGTAGACTGCAAATAATTCAATAAAGGAGCATGGCTGCTCATTCCCTGGCTCTCAAAAGACTTTGGCTGGCTGTTTAATCTCTGTTCACACTGAGACAGTACAACACATAGAGAGAACAGTACACCTATTGTGTAAACAAGCAGGTCACACAGTATGATGACAAATAGATATTTTTTGGATTAAATATGATATATTCTTACGTAACAAGACATGAAACTATTAAGTGTTAATTAAGTCTAAATAACTCAAAATTAGGTAGGCCTACTACTGTCTTATTGGGCCCATATTGAGCAGAGCATATTAAGACCAAAACTCATGTTCAACAACTTCCTTACTTGCAATAAATAAGCACTAATTAGAGGATTATTGAGGAAAAACTCTCAACTAATGGCCTATTACTTGTATAATCTGGTCAAGTAGAATAAGGCATTAATAAGTGTTTTATAATGACTAATAAATAACTAATATACTGCTAATATGCATGTTAATGATCAACTAGTTGGTCTAGTTGGTCAACTAGATGGTGAATTTGTGTACCTTAATATAAAGTGTTACCAAAAGTTCTTATTGCAGCTCAAATGTAGCTAGCTGTGCTCTGAGCAGCTTCAGGCTTTGTTTTCAAGGCTGTAAACCAGTCAAGGAATGAATATGTAAACTGGCTTCCTGTTGGATCAACCTGATTTCCTTTTAAAGTATGCTCTCTCACAACCTGTACAATGTCCTCCTGTCATAAGCTCTCAAAAACACAAGGGTTGCAGTCGAATAGTCCAACAATCAGCTCCTATCGTCTAACCCTAATTGTCTATCCCTTGACCTCTGAGTGAAATGTCACGGGGTTAAGGGATAGTGGATAGGAGAATTCAAAAGGACTTAGGAGAAGAGAGTGCGGTGCTTTGAGAATCCGAATGCACTTTCTCTATCCGACGTGTTTATGATGCGCCAGCGGACGTCATGAATGTGCGTCTGCTGCTGTGGGGAAACTATGGAAACTACAGTTTTCTATACAGCGGACAACAACATGGATGTTCAATAAGAACGAGGGACTACAATATAAGTATACAATATATATCACAAGACGCTCTAAATATCGTGTATCAAAACTGTGTTTCTCTACAACCGTTACAACCTGCTTGATGCAGCAATATTAACAATCTAATGTCATACTGCATATTTAATTATGTATATCGCATATGGAGAATGTTTTTTATACTTTAAGTGTAGTGGCTGTCAGCACTTTGTCAGCAGAATATACCATGCATCTGTGTTGAACTGTAATTCTTATGGACTTTTTAACAGGAATGAAATTGCTTGTCCCAAATAAAACCAGTAGGTGGCAGTGGAGGTCTGACCTGTTGCTTTTATTAGCTTCAGGTTTGTTCGGAGAACCCTGTCTTGAAGAAGTACTCCAATGTTTCAGACCTTAATGGATTATTACTAAAGGAAGATGCCAACGGCCTTTTATCAAAGAAGTGCTTTAGTTCAAAATATGAAAGTGCCTGGAATAAATATGAAAGTGCCTGGAAAAAAAACAAGAAAGTGCTTAAGTGGTACATTTTACATGCCTGAGCCTTTTCTTTAAATTGTTGATGTTTAAGTTAAGAAGAAACTTTAAAGTTGGTGTTAAAAGCCCCCTTTATGATTTTTGGGGTTTTCCCTTTCATGTGTTATAGGTTTGTCTGCAAAGGCTTAACTGCCAAAGTTGTGCCTGTCTCTCCTCCAGTGTTGGTATCAGCAATAGGGGGGCGCCAAAGAGAATTGTAAACTTGCAGTGACTTCTAGTCAAGTAAAAATGATCCTTGACTTATTAAAGGTGATATTTACCTGCTGTTTTTTCGTATATAAGTAAATTAACACCCATTGCTATAAAGTTGTGAATTTAATATGAACACACACATTAATGTCATGAGATGAGCTTGGTATTTGTTAATGTTTAATCTCATGTAAGACTGTTAGAAGTTTATGACAGAGTCCTTAGTGCTAAATGTTAAATATTAATACCGAGACTCTTTCTCTTGGTTTATAAAGTCCACTCCTTCCTCATCCATTCAGCACATAAACTAAAACATAACTTTTTATTTATTTAAGTCGGACAGAGATATACAGGCTGACCAAATAACGTTTCCTTTAATTGATCTTTTTGTGTATCATGTAACCCTCTAAAACACACTTGGTGAACTTACAGGTGTTTCCACTTGTGCTTTAAGCACATTGAGTCCTCAGAAGATGGCTTGTCTAACTGTTTGATTGACATTTCAGGGTGAGGAAACTCCCTCTCAGTTCATGGATTTATTGACATGTGACTACAGCTACTCCTAACTTCAACCTGACGACTGGTTTAACCGGCCAGAGGAGTAGAAAACATTCTTCCTCCCTAAAGAAATATTTCAAGTCCATGCAGTACAGTCTGTAGCTTTGAGAAAGGCCTGCATGGATCTTGAACAAGTATTAGCCTTAAGTCCAGCAGCTTCCCGCCTAATGGCATCAATTCTATTTTTGTACAAACTAAACTAAAACTATTCTTGTGAACTGGAAAGTAAGAAAGGCCAACTGTTTCAAGTGAAATGGAGGACTGTCTAACCTTAAAGGGGCACTGATATGCTTATTTTCAGGTTCATATTTGTATTTAGTGTCCCTGTCCCTACTGCAGTGTTTCTGAAAGTGGGGGGCGCGCCCCCCCTGGGGGGCGCAGTGGCATGACAGGAAAAATTGTTATGACTAAAAAAAATAAAATTGCTTTGACAATTCCGAGTCACTGAGTGAGGATTTGCTGTTTTGCAAGTATGTCAACTCTTTCACCTGTGGAGAAATTGCAGGATTGGCTCGAGCCTCCAGGTCACCCTTTTTATTTACTAGAAGACAAATGTGCCTTTTTATTTCATACAGTTCAATTTGGATTGAGACAGGGAAATAATCTAAACCTCACGCGTGGCGTTTCACTGTCAAGGGGAGTGTGTATGTAATTACATTGCAAATACTGACTTGAGCCCCACCACTGTATGGGTTAGCCCTACCATAGATTACCCAACACAAATACTCGTATTGCGCATGCACAGATCTAAGATCCAGTAGAAATTATAAAAAAGTAAAAGTCTGCTGCTTATTGTTCTACTATAGGCCAACATAGAGTCAAAGACTATATGAGAGTGAGTGTGTTAATTAATATATTTGGCAGTTTGGAGTAAGTCTGTACATTTGTTTGTGTGTGTGTTTCGTGTATAGGCCTCTCACGATAATTAATTTTGTTGGATACATTTTCCCGGAAATTATTGCAATAAACGATAATATTGTCGGCACCGTTGTATGGCCATTTTAGACCACTGACATAATGATAATATATAATAATAATTCAAGTACATCCTTTCAAACTGCTAGTCACATCCTCATGTAAATGGCAATTTATCGAGTTCTTTTTTTTTAATCGTACGATAAGTCAATTAATTGCTTATCGCGACAGAAACACAATAAAACAGTGGAATCAAACATGTGTTTGACTTTCATTAGTGAATGAAACTTCATGCCCTTTGTAGTCTGTGTCCAATATTGTGTATTTATATATATTGTATCTATCCTATATATATACTAAGGTCCCGTTGCTGACACGATAGCAGTCATTTTGTGCGCCTATGTGTAATTAAGCCCATGATATCAAAATCTCACTCCAGCCAGGTACCCAAAGTTGGCAACCCCTATTGCACTGCTAGCATTAGCTATATTTACCTTGTTTACACTTAGCAGTCCAATGTGTTAATCTGTGTATGTTACACTTTCATGTATGAGATCCTTAAGTGCCTTGTATCTTCTTTTTTTATAGTTTCACTCCGTTTGAATGTCAGTAGACTGCAAATAATTCAATAAAGGAGCATGGCTGCTCATTCCCTGGCTCTCAAAAGACTTTGGCTGGCTGTTTAATCTCTGTTCACACTGAGACAGTACAACACATAGAGAGAACAGTACACCTATTGTGTAAACAAGCAGGTCACACAGTATGATGACAAATAGATATTTTTTGGATTAAATATGATATATTCTTATGTAACAAGACATGAAACTATTAAGTGTTAATTAAGTCTAAATAACTCAAAATTAGGTAGGCCTACTACTGTCTTATTGGGCCCATATTGAGCAGAGCATATTAAGACCAAAACTCATGTTCAACAACTTCCTTACTTGCAATAAATAAGCACTAATTAGAGGATTATTGAGGAAAAACTCTCAACTAATGGCCTATTACTTGTATAATCTGGTCAAGTAGAATAAGGCATTAATAAGTGTTTTATAATGACTAATAAATAACTAATATACTGCTAATATGCATGTTAATGATCAACTAGTTGGTCTAGTTGGTCAACTAGATGGTGAATTTGTGTACCTTAATATAAAGTGTTACCAAAAGTTCTTATTGCAGCTCAAATGTAGCTAGCTGTGCTCTGAGCAGCTTCAGGCTTTGTTTTCAAGGCTGTAAACCAGTCAAGGAATGAATATGTAAACTGGCTTCCTGTTGGATCAACCTGATTTCCTTTTAAAGTATGCTCTCTCACAACCAGTACAATGTCCTCCTGTCATAAGCTCTCAAAAACACAAGGGTTGCAGTCGAATAGTCCAACAATCAGCTCCTATCGTCTAACCCTAATTGTCTATTCCTTGACCTCTGAGTGAAATGTCACGGGGTTAAGGGATAGTGGATAGGAGAATTCAAAAGGACTTAGGAGAAGAGAGTGCGGTGCTTTGAGAATCCGACTGCACTTTCACTATCCGACGTGTTTATGATGCGCCAGCGGACGTCATGAATGTGCGTCTGCTGCTGTGGGGAAACTATGGGAACTACAGTTTTCTATACAGCGGACTACAACATGGATGTTCAATAAGAACGAGGGACTCCTGTAAACTCATCTAGAGACTCTGCACCGTGCTCTGATGCCGTTGCTTTATGCTTTATGAACGTGGACAACAGAGAAACATATTCTTCATGACCAAAGTTGGAATTGAAATAAAAAAGGAAAGTGAAACTTATGCTCGTCACCCTCTCCCTTACATTTACTGATAATTTCAGTAAATGGCTGACGTTTACATTTACTGATAATTTCAGTAAATGTAAACGTATATTTCTCTTTTTGATTATAATACTGATGAACGTTTAAAACAAAGCACTTTGGTAACTTACCACATACGTTTTAAAATGCTAAATAAGCACCGTAACTTTCATGATATTATTTCTCGGTCATAATCGGTTGTTTCCGTGAACGGCCGACTGTTGTGTGACGGCAAATGCTGTGGCTGTGGGGCAGCATTTTCTCCTCTCCTTTCGGTAAGGGAGGTCCAGTGGTTCATACGCTAAAGGAGGTTATAAAGGAAGTTTGAAACCGCCTTTCCTATCATGTAGAGCAGTGTTTCTCAAACTTTTTCATACCAAGGACCACTTAACCAATAAAAAAACACTCGCGGACCACCTAACTCCACAAATATAAAAAAACACATGGTTTTTCTAGAACAGATTACAAATCGCCTGAAAATGGTATAAACATGTGGCAACATGTGTGACGAAGGTGTTGTGCTGGGCTATATCATGCAATCGAAAGTGAAACATAAGCTCAATCCATTGCGGAGATATTCCCGCGAGAGTGCGGAAAACTTAAATGTATTTATTTATTTCAAATGTGAAATGTTACCAATATACTCACGGACCACTAGGGGGTGGTCACGGACCACCAGTGGTCCGCGGACCACACTTTGAGAAGCACTGAGAGAATTCGAACGGCTCTTATCATGGCTGCCAGTGACGTACTTCCGGGTCATTTCACTCCGTTAGGAAGGTTCCTAAGAGAAACGGACTATTCGACCGCAACCCTGCATTGTCTCTCACATACACTATCATTCTCTCTCACACACACACACCTATACCCTCATACATACTACAATTCCTCTCTCACATACACTATCATTCTCTCTCACACACACTACTATACCCTCATACATACTACAATTCCTCTCTCACATACACTATCATTCTCTCTCACACACACTACTATACCCTCATACATACTACAATTCCTCTCTCACATACACCATCATTCTCTCTCACACACAAAGTTTTCCGTCTTGCATACACTACTAGAGTATTATATTGTAATATGATGTTGTATGTAAGTGGGAATAATAGTGTTTCTAAGAAAATACAATTTGGTATGTAAGTAAGTTTGATTTATGGCCCAGACAAAAGTGTGTGAAAGAGAGTATGATTGTGCGTGTTCAAGTGTTTAGCAATATGTATACAAGAGTTTAATGGTGTATGTGTGAGATTCTGATATTGTTTGTAAGACCAAGTATGAGTTGTGAGCTAGACGGCCTCTCATACTCCTCAGACCTGCATGGACCGCAGTTTGACACTTGGACTACGACCCCAACTGGACTCAGATGAGAGAGAGGGAATAAGAGAAAGTTCACGACTTCTTCTGTAATGCTATGGAGATCCAGCTGGAGGACGACAGGTGAGACAACGGCAAAACCTGGAGAGGAAGAGATGACAAACGGCAAATTAAAGATTATTTTGGAGTAAATTGGAGCTATTTACAAAAGTCACATGTGCCTGAACTTGAGAAAACAAAACAGTGAGTTTTGTGGTGGCAATGATATATATTTTTTTTTAATAGGGACACATATTTTTCAAGCAGAACTTACAAAGTACCTTATTAAACGTGTAACTGACACAACCCCAGGTTGTTTTATGTGTTTTTTATTTTTCTCATTGGGTCAGTCTCCAGGTACAAATTAAAGCCTGACTCCACCACGACTTTTTTTAAATGTCAAGCACCAAAAAAATGAGGAAGAGAGTCAAAAGCAAAAATAAGAATGTATCACCGGGTGGCGCTAGAAGACCACCCAACTCTGAAGTGAAGTCCGAAGACCAGAATCAGCACTAATCATTCATAGTTCATTGAGTTATGAGCCAGGATTATATATTTGCAGTGTTGGAAAGTAACAAAGTACAATTACTCAAGTATTGTAATTTAGTACATATATTGATGCTTGTACTTCACTACATTTAAAAGAGAAATTAAAAAACGTGATGAACTTGATGTAAACATTAAATTAGTGGAGTAACTGTTTAAGGAACAACAAAGTAAAAGTATACAATATATATCACAAGACGCTCTAAATATCGTGTATCAAAACTGTGTTTCTCTACAACCGTTACAACCTGCTTGATGCAGCAATATTAACAATCTAATGTCATACTGTATATTTAATTATGTATATCGCATATGGAGAATGTTTTTTATACTTTAAGTGTAGTGGCTGTCAGCACTTTGTCAGCAGAATATACCATGCATCTGTGTTGAACTGTAATTCTTATGGACTTTTTAACAGGAATGAAATTGCTTGTCCCAAATAAAACCAGTAGGTGGCAGTGGAGGTCTGACCTGTTGCTTTTATTAGCTTCAGGTTTGTTCTGAGAACCCTGTCTTGAAGAAGTACTCCAATGTTTCAGACCTTAATGGATTATTACTAAAGGAAGATGCCAACGGCCTTTTATCAAAGAAGTGCTTTAGTTCAAAATATGAAAGTGCCTGGAATAAAATATGAAAGTGCCTGGAAAAAAAAACAAGAAAGTGCTTAAGTGGTACATTTTACATGCCTGAGCCTTTTCTTTAAGTTGTTGATGTTTAAGTTAAGAAGAAACTTTAAAGTTGGTGTTAAAAGCCCCCTTTATGATTTTTGGGGTTTTCCCTTTCATGTGTTATAGGTTTGTCTGGAAAGGCTTAACTGCCAAAGTTGTGCCTGTCTCTCCTCCAGTGTTGGTATCAGCAGTATCAGCACTTTGGGCGCCAAAGGGAATTGTAAACTTGCAGTGACTTCTAGTCAAGTAAAAATGATCCTTGACTTATTAAAGGTGATATTTACCTGCTGTTTGTTCATATATATAAGTAAATTAACACCCATTGCTATAAAGTTGTGAACTTAATATGAACACACACATTAATGTCATGAGATGAGCTTGGTATTTGTTAATGTTTAATCTCATGTAAGACTGTTAGAAGTTTATGACAGAGTCCTTAGTGCTAAATGTTAAATATTAATACCGAGACTCTTTCTCTTGGTTTATAAAGTCCACTCCTTCCTCATCCATTCAGCACATAAACTAAAACATAACTTTTTATTTATTTAAGTCAGACAGAGATATATAGGCTGACCAAATAACGTTTCCTTTAATTGATCTTTTTGTGTATCATGTAACCCTCTAAAACACACTTGGTGAACTTACAGGTGTTTCCACTTGTGCTTTAAGCACATTGAGTCCTCAGAAGATGGCTTGTCTAACTGTTTGATTGACATTTCAGGGTGAGGAAACTCCCTCTCAGTTCATGGATTTATTGACATGTGACTACAGCTACGCCTAACTTCAACCTGACGACTGGTTTAACCGGCCAGAGGAGTAGAAAACATTCTTCCTCCCTAAAGAAATATTTCAAGTCCATGCAGTACAGTCTGTAGCTTTGAGAAAGGCCTGCATGGATCTTGAACAAGTATTAGCCTTAAGTCCAGCAGCTTCCCGCCTAATGGCATCAATTCTATTTTTGTACAAACTAAACTAAAACTATTCTTGTGAACTGGAAAGTAAGAAAGGCCAACTGTTTCAAGTGAAATGGAGGACTGTCTAACCTTAAAGGGGCACTGATATGCTTATTTTCAGGTGCATATTTGTATTTAGTGTCCCTGTCCCTACTGCAGTGTTTCTGAAAGTGGGGGGCGCGCCCCCCCTGGGGGGCGCAGTGGCATGACAGGAAAAATTGTTATGACTAAAAAAAATAAAATTGCTTTGACAATTCCGAGTCACTGAGTGAGGATTTGCTGTTTTGCAAGTATGTCAACTCTTTCACCTGTGGAGAAATAGCAGGATTGGCTCGAGCCTCCAGGTCACCCTTTTTATTTACTAGAAGACAAATGTGCCTTTTTATTTCATACAGTTCAATTTGGATTGAGACAGGGAAATAATCTAAACCTCACGCGTGGCGTTTCACTGTCAAGGGGAGTGTGTATGTAATTACATTGCAAATACTGACTTGAGCCCCACCACTGTATGGGTTAGCCCTACCATAGATTACCCAACACAAATACTCGTATTACGCATGCACAGATCTAAGATCCAGTAGAAATTATAAAAAAGTAAAAGTCTGCTGCTTATTGTTCTACTATAGGCCAACATAGAGTCAAAGACTATATGAGAGTGAGTGTGTTAATTAATATATTTGGCAGTTTGGAGTAAGTCTGTACATTTGTTTGTGTGTGTGTTTCATGTATAGGCCTCTCACGATAATTAATTTTGTTGGATACATTTTCCCGGAAATTATTGCAATAAACGATAATATTGTCGGCACCGTTGTATGACCATTTCAGACCACTGACATAATGATAATATATAATAATAATTCAAGTACATCCTTTCAAACTGCTAGTCACATCCTCATGTAAATGGCAATTTATCGAGTTCTTTTTTTTTAATCGTACGATAAGTCAATTAATTGCTTATCGCGACAGGCACACAATAAAACAGTGGAATCAAACATGTGTTTGACTTTCATTAGTCAATGAAACTTCGTGCCCTTTGTAGTCTGTGTCCAATATTGTGTATTTATATATATTGTATCTATCCTATATATATACTAAGGTCCCGCTGCTGACACGATAGCAGTCATTTTGTGCGCCTATGTGTAATTAAGCCCATGATATCAAAATCTCACTCCAGCCAGGTACCCAAAGTTGGCAACCTATTGCACTGCTAGCATTAGCTATATTTACCTTGTTTACACTTAGCAGTCCAATGTGTTAATCTGTGTATGTTACACTTGCATGTATGAGATCCTTAAGTGCCTTGTATCTTCTTTTTTTATAGTTTCACTCCGTTTGAATGTCAGTAGACTGCAAATAATTCAATAAAGGAGCATGGCTGCTCATTCCCTGGCTCTCAAAAGACTTTGGCTGGCTGTTTAATCTCTGTTCACACTGAGACAGTACAACACATAGAGAGAACAGTACACCTATTGTGTAAACAAGCAGGTCACACAGTATGATGACAAACAGATATTTTTTGGATTAAATATGATATATTCTTATGTAACAAGACATGAAACTATTAAGTGTTAATTAAGTCTAAATAACTCAAAATTAGGTAGGCCTACTACTGTCTTATTGGGCCCATATTGAGCAGAGCATATTAAGACCAAAACTCATGTTCAACAACTTCCTTACTTGCAATAAATAAGCACTAATTAGAGGATTATTGAGGAAAAACTCTCAACTAATGGCCTATTACTTGTATAATCTGGTCAAGTAGAATAAGGCATTAATAAGTGTTTTATAATGACTAATAAATAACTAATATACTGCTAATATGCATGTTAATGATCAACTAGTTGGTCTAGTTGGTCAACTAGATGGTGAATTTGTGTACCTTAATATAAAGTGTTACCAAAAGTTCTTATTGCAGCTTAAATGTAGCTAGCTGTGCTCTGAGCAGCTTCAGGCTTTGTTTTCAAGGCTGTAAACCAGTCAAGGAATGAATATGTAAACTGGCTTCCTGTTGGATCAACCTGATTTCCTTTTAAAGTATGCTCTCTCACAACCTGTACAATGTCCTCCTGTCATAAGCTCTCAAAAACACAAGGGTTGCAGTCGAATAGTCCAACAATCAGCTCCTATCGTCTAACCCTAATTGTCTATTCCTTGACCTCTGAGTGAAATGTCACGGGGTTAAGGGATAGTGGATAGGAGAATTCAAAAGGACTTAGGAGAAGAGAGTGCGGTGCTTTGAGAATCCGACTGCACTTTCACTATCCGACGTGTTTATGATGCGCCAGCGGACGTCATGAATGTGCGTCTGCTGCTGTGGGGAAACTATGGAAACTACAGTTTTCTATACAGCGGACTACAACATGGATGTTCAATAAGAACGAGGGACTCATCTAGAGACTCTGCACCGTGCTCTGATGCTGTTGCTTTATGCTTTATGAACGTGGACAACAGAGAAACATATTCTTCATGACCAAAGTTGGAATTGAAATAAAAAAGGAAAGTGAAACTTATGCTCGTCACCCTCTCCCTTACATTTACTGATAATTTCAGTAAATGGCTGACGTTTACATTTACTGATAATTTCAGTAAATGTAAACGTATATTTCTCTTTTTGATTATAATACTGATGAACGTTTAAAACAAAGCACTTTGGCAACTTACCACATACGTTTTAAAATGCTAAATAAGCACCGTAACTTTCATGATATTATTTCTCGGTCATAATCGGTTGTTTCCGTGAACGGCCGACTGTTGTGTGACGGCAAATGCTGTGGCTGTGGGGCAGCATTTTCTCCTCTCCTTTCGGTAAGGGAGGTCCAGTGGTTCCTAAGCTAAAGGAGGTTATAAAGGAAGTTTGAAACCGCCTTTCCTATCATGTAGAGCAGTGTTTCTCAAACTTTTTCATACCAAGGACCACTTAACCAATAAAAAAACACTCGCGGACCACCTAACTCCACAAATATAAAAAAACACATGGTTTTTCTAGAACAGATTACAAATCGCCTGAAAATGGTATAAACATGTGGCAACATGTGTGACGAAGGTGTTGTGCTGGGCTATATCATGCAATCGAAAGTGAAACATAAGCTCGCTCCATTGCGGAGATATTCCCGCGAGAGTGCGGAAAACTTAAATGTATTTATTTATTTCAAATGTGAAATGTTACCAATATACTCACGGACCACTAGGGGGCGGTCACGGACCACCAGTGGTCCGCGGACCACACTTTGAGAAGCACTGAGAGAATTCGAACGGCTCTTATCATGGCTGCCAGTGACGTACTTCCGGGTCATTTCACTCCGTTAGGAAGGTTCCTAAGAGAAACGGACTATTCGACCGCAACCCTGCATTGTCTCTCACATACACTATCATTCTCTCTCACACACACTACTATACCCTCATACATACTACAATTCCTCTCTCACATACACTATCATTCTCTCTCACACACACTACTATACCCTCATACATACTACAATTCCTCTCTCACATACACCATCATTCTCTCTCACACACAAAGTTTTCCGTCTTGCATACACTACTAGAGTATTATATTGTAGTATGATGTTGTATGTAAGTGGGAATAATAGTGTTTCTAAGAAAATACAATTTGGTATGTAAGTAAGTTTGATTTATGGCCCAGACAAAAGTGTGTGAAAGAGAGTATGATTGTGCGTGTTCAAGTGTTTAGCAATATGTATACAAGAGTTTAATTGTGTATGTGTGAGATTCTGATATTGTTTGTAAGACCAAGTATGAGTTGTGAGCTAGACGGCCTCTCATACTCCTCAGACCTGCATGGACCGCAGTTTGACACTTGGACTACGACCCCAACTGGACTCAGATGAGAGAGAGGGAATAAGAGAAAGTTCACGACTTCTTCTGTAATGCTATGGAGATCCAGCTGGAGGACGACAGGTGAGACAACGGCAAAACCTGGAGAGGAAGAGATGACAAACGGCAAATTAAAGATTATTTTGGAGTAAAGTGGAGCTATCTACAAAAGTCACATGTGCCTGAACTTGAGAAAACAAAACAGTGAGTTTTGTGGTGGCAATGATATATATATTTTTTTAATAGGGACACATATTTTTCAAGCAGAACTTACAAAGTACCTTATTAAACGTGTAACTGACACAACCCCAGGTTGTTTTATGTGTTTTTTGTTTTTCTCATTGGGTCAGTCTCCAGGTACAAATTAAAGCCTGACTCCACCACGACTTTTTTTAAATGTCAAGCACCAAAAAAATGAGGAAGAGAGTCAAAAGCAAAAATAAGAATGTATCACCGGGTGGCGCTAGAAGACCACCCAACTCTGAAGTGAAGTCCGAAGACCAGAATCAGCACTAATCATTCATAGTTCATTGAGTTATGAGCCAGGATTATATATTTGCAGTGTTGGAAAGTAACTAAGTACAATTACTCAAGTATTGTAATTTAGTACATATATTGATGCTTGTACTTCACTACATTTAAAAGAGAAATTTAAAAACGTGATGAACTTGATGTAAACATTAAATTAGTGGAGTAACTGTTTAAGGAACAACAAAGTAAAAGTATACAATATATATCACAAGACGCTCTAAATATCGTGTATCAAAACTGTGTTTCTCTACAACCGTTACAACCTGCTTGATGCAGCAATATTAACAATCTAATGTCATACTGTATATTTAATTATGTATATCGCATATGGAGAATGTTTTTTATACTTTAAGTGTAGTGGCTGTCAGCACTTTGTCAGCAGAATATACCATGCATCTGTGTTGAACTGTAATTCTTATGGACTTTTTAACAGGAATGAAATTGCTTGTCCCAAATAAAACCAGTAGGTGGCAGTGGAGGTCTGACCTGTTGCTTTTATTAGCTTCAGGTTTGTTCGGAGAACCCTGTCTTGAAGAAGTACTCCAATGTTTCAGACCTTAATGGATTATTACTAAAGGAAGATGCCAACGGCCTTTTATCAAAGAAGTGCTTTAGTTCAAAATATGAAAGTGCCTGGAATAAAATATGAAAGTGCCTGGAAAAAAAACAAGAAAGTGCTTAAGTGATACATTTTACATGCCTGAGCCTTTTCTTTAAGTTGTTGATGTTTAAGTTAAGAAGAAACTTTAAAGTTGGTGTTAAAAGCCCCCTTTATGATTTTTGGGGTTTTCCCTTTCATGTGTTATAGGTTTGTCTGCAAAGGCTTAACTGCCAAAGTTGTGCCTGTCTCTCCTCCAGTGTTGGTATCAGCAATAGGGGGCGCCAAAGAGAATTGTAAACTTGCAGTGACTTCTAGTCAAGTAAAAATGATCCTTGACTTATTAAAGGTGATATTTACCTGCTGTTTTTTCGTATATAAGTAAATTAACACCCATTGCTATAAAGTTGTGAATTTAATATGAACACACACATTAATGTCATGAGATGAGCTTGGTATTTGTTCATGTTTAATCTCATGTAAGACTGTTAGAAGTTTATGACAGAGTCCTTAGTGCTAAATGTTAAATATTAATACCGAGACTCTTTCTCTTGGTTTATAAAGTCCACTCCTTCCTCATCCATTCAGCACATAAACTAAAACATAACTTTTTATTTATTTAAGTCAGACAGAGATATACAGGCTGACCAAATAACGTTTCCTTTAATTGATCTTTTTGTGTATCATGTAACCCTCTAAAACACACTTGGTGAACTTACAGGTGTTTCCACTTGTGCTTTAAGCACATTGAGTCCTCAGAAGATGGCTTGTCTAACTGTTTGATTGACATTTCAGGGTGAGGAAACTCCCTCTCAGTTCATGGATTTATTGACATGTGACTACAGCTACGCCTAACTTCAACCTGACGACTGGTTTAACCGGCCAGAGGAGTAGAAAACATTCTTCCTCCCTAAAGAAATATTTCAAGTCCATGCAGTACAGTCTGTAGCTTTGAGAAAGGCCTGCATGGATCTTGAACAAGTATTAGCCTTAAGTCCAGCAGCTTCCCGCCTAATGGCATCAATTCTATTTTTGTACAAACTAAACTAAAACTATTCTTGTGAACTGGAAAGTAAGAAAGGCCAACTGTTTCAAGTGAAATGGAGGACTGTCTAACCTTAAAGGGGCACTGATATGCTTATTTTCAGGTTCATATTTGTATTTAGTGTCCCTGTCCCTACTGCAGTGTTTCTGAAAGTGGGGGGCGCGCCCCCCCTGGGGGGCGCAGTGGCATGACAGGAAAATTGTTATGACTAAAAAAAATAAAATTGCTTTGACAATTCCGAGTCACTGAGTGAGGATTTGCTGTTTTGCAAGTATGTCAACTCTTTCACCTGTGGAGAAATTGCAGGATTGGCTCGAGCCTCCAGGTCACCCCTTTTTATTTACTAGAAGACAAATGTGCCTTTTTATTTCATACAGTTCAATTTGGATTGAGACAGGGAAATAATCTAAACCTCACGCGTGGCGTTTCACTGTCAAGGGGAGCGTGTATGTAATTACATTGCAAATACTGACTTGAGCCCCACCACTGTATGGGTTAGCCCTACCATAGATTACCCAACACAAATACTCGTATTGCGCATGCGCAGATCTAAAAGTAAAAGTCTGATGCTTATTGTTCTACTATAGGCCAACATAGAGTCAAAGACTATATGAGAGTGAGTGTGTTAATTAATATATTTGGCAGTTTGGAGTAAGTCTGTAGATTTGTTTGTGTGTGTGTGTTTCATGTATAGGCCTCTCACGATAATTAATTTTGTTGGATACATTTTCCCGGAAATTATTGCAATAAACGATAATATTGTCGGCACCGTTGTATGACCATTTTAGACCACTGACATCATGATAATATATAATAATAATTCAAGTACATCCTTTCAAACTGCTAGTCACATCCTCATGTAAATGGCAATTTATCGAGTTCTTTTTTTTTTAATCGTACAATAAGTCAATTAATTGCTTATCGCGACAGGCACACAATAAGACAGTGGAATCAAACATGTGTTTGACTTTCATTAGTGAATGAAACTTCGTGCCCTTTGTAGTCTGTGTCCAATATTGTGTATTTATATATATTGTATCTATCCTATATATATACTAAGGTCCCGCTGCTGACACGATAGCAGTCATTTTGTGCGCCTATGTGTAATTAAGCCCATGATATCAAAATCTCACTCCAGCCAGGTACCCAAAGTTGGCAACCTATTGCACTGCTAGCATTAGCTATATTTACCTTGTTTACACTTAGCAGTCCAATGTGTTAATCTGTGTATGTTACACTTGCATGTATGAGATCCTTAAGTGCCTTGTATCTTCTTTTTTTATAGTTTCACTCCGTTTGAATGTCAGTAGACTGCAAATAATTCAATAAAGGAGCATGGCTGCTCATTCCCTGGCTCTCAAAAGACTTTGGCTGGCTGTTTAATCTCTGTTCACACTGAGACAGTACAACACATAGAGAGAACAGTACACCTATTGTGTAAACAAGCAGGTCACACAGTATGATGACAAATAGATATTTTTTGGATTAAATATGATATATTCTTATGTAACAAGACATGAAACTATTAAGTGTTAATTAAGTCTAAATAACTCAAAATTAGGTAGGCCTACTACTGTCTTATTGGGCCCATATTGAGCAGAGCATATTAAGACCAAAACTCATGTTCAACAACTTCCTTACTTGCAATAAATAAGCACTAATTAGAGGATTATTGAGGAAAAACTCTCAACTAATGGACTATTACTTGTATAATCTGGTCAAGTAGAATAAGGCATTAATAAGTGTTTTATAATGACTAATAAATAACTAATATACTGCTAATATGCATGTTAATTATCAACTAGTTAGTTGGTCAACTAGATGGTGAATTTGTGTACCTTAATATAAAGTGTTACCAAAAGTTCTTATTGCAGCTCAAATGTAGCTAGCTGTGCTCTGAGCAGCTTCAGGCTTTGTTTTCAAGGCTGTAAACCAGTCAAGGAATGAATATGTAAACTGGCTTCCTGTTGGATCAACCTGATTTCCTTTTAAAGTATGCTCTCTCACAACCTGTACAATGTCCTCCTGTCATAAGCTCTCAAAAACACAAGGGTTGCAGTCGAATAGTCCAACAATCAGCTCCTATCGTCTAACCCTAATTGTCTATTCCTTGACCTCTGAGTGAAACGTCACGGGGTTAAGGGATAGTGGATAGGAGAATTCAAAAGGACTTAGGAGAAGAGAGTGCGGTGCTTTGAGAATCCGACTGCACTTTCACTATCCGACGTGTTTATGATGCGCCAGCGGACGTCATGAATGTGCGTCTGCTGCTGTGGGGAAACTATGGAAACTACAGTTTTCTATACAGCGGACTACAACATGGATGTTCAATAAGAACGAGGGACTACTGTAAACTCATCTAGAGACTCTGCACCGTGCTCTGATGCTGTTGCTTTATGCTTTATGAACGTGGACAACAGAGAAACATATTCTTCATGACCAAAGTTGGAATTGAAATAAAAAAGGAAAGTGAAACTTATGCTCGTCACCCTCTCCCTTACATTTACTGATAATTTCAGTAAATGGCTGACGTTTACATTTACTGATAATTTCAGTAAATGTAAACGTATATTTCTCTTTTTGATTATAATACTGATGAACGTTTAAAACAAAGCACTTTGGCAACTTACCACATACGTTTTAAATGCTAAATAAGCACCGTAACTTTCATGATATTATTTCTCGGTCATAATCGGTTGTTTCCGTGAACGGCCGACTGTTGTGTGACGGCAAATGCTGTGGCTGTGGGGCAGCATTTTCTCCTCTCCTTTCGGTAAGGGAGGTCCAGTGGTTCCTACGCTAAAGGAGGTTATAAAGGAAGTTTGAAACCGCCTTTCCTATCATGTAGAGAATTCGAACGGCTCTTATCATGGCTGCCAGTGACGTACTTCCGGGTCATTTCACTCCGTTTGGAAGGTTCCTAAGAGAAACGGACTATTCGACCGCAACCCTGCATTGTCTTTCACATACACTATCATTCTCTCTCACACACACACTACTATACCCTCATACATACTACAATTCCTCTCTCACATACACTATCATTCTCTCACACACACACTACTATACCCTCATACATACTACAATTCCTCTCTCACATACACTATCATTCTCTCTCACACACACACTACTATACCCTCATACATACTACAATTCCTCTCTCACATACACCATCATTCTCTCTCACACACAAAGTTGTCCGTCTTGCATACACTACTAGAGTATTATATTGTAGTATGATGTTGTATGTAAGTGGGAATAATAGTGTTTCTAAGAAAATACAGTTTGGTATGTAAGTAAGTTTGATTTATGGCCCAGACAAAAGTGTGTGAAAGAGAGTATGATTGTGCGTGTAAAAGTGTTTAGCAATATGTATACAAGAGTTTAATGGTGTATGTGTGAGATTCTGATATTGTTTGTAAGACCAAGTATGAGTTGTGAGCTAGACGGCCTCTCATACTCCTCAGACCTGCATGGACCGCAGTTTGACACTTGGACTATGACCCCAACTGGACTCAGATGAGAGAGAGGGAATAAGAGAAAGTTCACGACTTCTTCTGTAATGCTATGGAGATCCAGCTGGAGGACGACAGGTGAGACAATGGCAAAACCTGGAGAGGAAGAGATGACAAACGGCAAATTAAAGATTATTTTGGAGTAAAGTGGAGCTATCTACAAAAGTCACATGTGCCTGAACTTGAGAAAACAAAACAGTGAGTTTTGTGGTGGCAATGATATATATATTTTTTTTAATAGGGACACATATTTTTCAAGCAGAACTTACAAAGTACCTTATTAAACGTGTAACTGACACAACCCCAGGTTGTTTTATGTGTTTTTTGTTTTTCTCATTGGGTCAGTCTCCAGGTACAAATTAAAGCCTGACTCCACCACGACTGTTTTAAATGTCAAGCACCAAAAAAATGAGGAAGAGAGTCAAAAGCAAAAATAAGAATGTATCACCGGGTGGCGCTAGAAGACCACCCAACTCTGAAGTGAAGTCCGAAGACCAGAATCAGCACTAATCATTCATAGTTCATTGAGTTATGAGCCAGGATTATATATTTGCAGTGTTGGAAAGTAACTAAGTACAATTACTCAAGTATTGTAATTTAGTACATATATTGATGCTTGTACTTCACTACATTTAAAAGAGAAATTTAAAAACGTGATGAACTTGATGTAAACATTAAATTAGTGGAGTAACTGTTTAAGGAACAACAAAGTAAAAGTATACAATATATATCACAAGACGCTCTAAATATCGTGTATCAAAACTGTGTTTCTCTACAACCGTTACAATCTGCTTGATGCAGCAATATTAACAATCTAATGTCATACTGTATATTTAATTATGTATATCGCATATGGAGAATGTTTTTTATACTTTAAGTGTAGTGGCTGTCAGCACTTTGTCAGCAGAATATACCATGCATCTGTGTTGAACTGTAATTCTTATGGACTTTTTAACAGGAATGAAATTGCTTGTCCCAAATAAAACCAGTAGGTGGCAGTGGAGGTCTGACCTGTTGCTTTTATTAGCTTCAGGTTTGTTCTGAGAACCCTGTCTTGAAGAAGTACTCCAATGTTTCAGACCTTAATGGATTATTACTAAAGGAAGATGCCAACGGCCTTTTATCAAAGAAGTGCTTTAGTTCAAAATATGAAAGTGCCTGGAATAAAATATGAAAGTGCCTGGAAAAAAAACAAGAAAGTGCTTAAGTGATACATTTTACATGCCTGAGCCTTTTCTTTAAGTTGTTGATGTTTAAGTTAAGAAGAAACTTTAAAGTTGGTGTTAAAAGCCCCCTTTATGATTTTTGGGGTTTTCCCTTTCATGTGTTATAGGTTTGTCTGCAAAGGCTTAACTGCCAAAGTTGTGCCTGTCTCTCCTCCAGTGTTGGTATCAGCAGTAGGGGGCGCCAAAGAGAATTGTAAACTTGCAGTGACTTCTAGTCAAGTAAAAATGATCCTTGACTTATTAAAGGTGATATTTACCTGCTGTTTTTTCGTATATAAGTAAATTAACACCCATTGCTATACAGTTGTGAATTTAATAGGAACACACACATTAATGTCATGAGATGAGCTTGGTATTTGTTAATGTTTAATCTCATGTAAGACTGTTAGAAGTTTATGACAGAGTCCTTAGTGCTAAATGTTAAATATTAATACCGAGACTCTTTCTCTTGGTTTATAAAGTCCACTCCTTCCTCATCCATTCAGCACATAAACTAAAACATAACTTTTTATTTATTTAAGTCAGACAGAGATATACAGGCTGACCAAATAATGTTTCCTTTAATTGATCTTTTTGTGTATCATGTAACCCTCTAAAACACACTTGGTGAACTTACAGGTGTTTCCACTTGTGCTTTAAGCACATTGAGTCCTCAGAAGATGGCTTGTCTAACTGTTTGATTGACATTTCAGGGTGAGGAAACTCCCTCTCAGTTCATGGATTTATTGACATGTGACTACAGCTACGCCTAACTTCAACCTGACGACTGGTTTAACCGGCCAGAGGAGTAGAAAACATTCTTCCTCCCTAAAGAAATATTTCAAGTCCATGCAGTACAGTCTGTAGCTTTGAGAAAGGCCTGCATGGATCTTGAACAAGTATTAGCCTTAAGTCCAGCAGCTTCCCGCCTAATGGCATCAATTCTATTTTTGTACAAACTAAACTAAAACTATTCTTGTGAACTGGAAAGTAAGAAAGGCCAACTGTTTCAAGTGAAATGGAGGACTGTCTAACCTTAAAGGGGCACTGATATGCTTATTTTCAGGTTCATATTTGTATTTAGTGTCCCTGTCCCTACTGCAGTGTTTCTGAAAGTGGGGGGCGCGCCCCCCCTGGGGGGCGCAGTGGCATGACAGGAAAAATTGTTATGACTAAAAAAAATAAAATTGCTTTGACAATTCCGAGTCACTGAGTGAGGATTTGCTGTTTTGCAAGTATGTCAAACGCAGAGCAACAGCTGATGAGCTCTTCGGGATTCTTGACAGTTACATTACATGTTATACGCTTTTATCCAAAGCGACTTACATACTCAATACTGTGGACAATCCCCAGAGGAGCAATTTGGGGTGAAGTGTCTTTCCCAGGGACACAACGACATGCTGACTGCAGTGGGGTTTGAACCTGTGACCCCCTGATCCGAACACCAAGGCACTGCGCCACACGCCTCCATATCAGTTACCTGACAGAACATGGACTGAAATGGGTGGACTATGTGGGCTTTTGCTCGGATGGCGCACAGACCATGTCAGGGAAAATAAGGGGACTGCAGGCACTTATCAAGAGGGTCTCGCCCAACGCACAATGGACGCACGGTGTCATTCACAGAGAGGCTCTAGCATCAAGGCAGCTTAGCCCAGAGCTAAACAAGGTTTTGACTGAAGTTGTTAGCGTGGTCAATTTGATCAAAACCTGACCCCTGAAAGTGCACCTGTTCTCTGCACTTTGTCAGGAGATGGGAGCTGAACATACCGCTGTGCTGCTTCACAGCGAGGCCAGGTGGCTGTCGCCAGGGTCGGACTAGGACAAAAAATCTGCCCGGGAAACTCGACTGGCCGAACTCGGTACCGCTAGTCTATGGTCAACGGGGGGGGGGGGGGGGGGGGGGGGGTGGGGGGGGGGGGGGTGGTTAGTGAATTGTCCAACTGGCCCACTTCAGTACCGGCCCACCGGGAAACCTCCCGGTATTCCCAATGGCCAGTCCGCCCCTAGCTGTCGCGAGGGAAAGTGTTGTCGCGAGTCTTTGAGCTCAGAGAGGAGATTCGGGTGTTCTTGGATGAGGAGTGGATGCATGAAGCTGCAAGCAAGTTCAGTGATGAACAATTTCTGATGAAACTGGCCTATCTCAGCGATGTCTTTGGAAAGCTGAATGAATTAAATCTTCAGCTTCAAGGCAGAGACAAGCACATACCTCACCTGGCAGACAAGATCAGTGCATTCACTCGAAAGCTGGAGATGTGGGGCAGGCGCCACATTGTCCATGCCTGGAAAAGGCCAACGGAGAGCTGCCTGGAGCTGAATATCAGACAGTTCCTGGAGAGCAAGAACCAGAGAGAACGGAGAGACAGGAGTGCTGCTGTTTGAGCTAAAAAGCAGAACATCAACTCTACTTTACTCTGAATCTAACCTCTGAGATCTGTGTGGGACATTCCAAATGTTCCAAAAGTGAGCACTCCAAGAATCAACAACAGTTTGCCTGGGTAAAATAAAACATTGTCAACATATTATTTTGTGCCACAAGAAGCAGAATATTTTAACAGTATTTTAACAGTACTTTGAATATATTTGTTGTTTACCTTTATCAGACCTCTCAGGCACCCACAACCAGCGTCTGATCGGGTAAGACTAATTAAAAAATTAATTATACCATGTAGGTTTGAATTTGTGAACATGAAATCAATAAATATCTGTATGTGTTAATGACACTGTCATTTGATCAACTGCACTTATTTCCTGGGTAAAGATAGGATGGAGCACCAACCCCATTCCAGGAAGAGGTGAAATCTGCCCCGGGTCAGAACAACTTCTATAGGTAAACGATGTTGACAGTTGCATCGTGATACAGTTGTTTGGTGTGTATCTTTATTTGTACATTTGTTTGTTTGTATAGCCTCCAATCACAGTGGGTAACATTGCCAGGAAGCAGAACAATTATACTTTTATACATTTCCAAATGACACCCACAACATCTTACATCTTAGTGAAGACGATACAAAAAACACCCACAATGTTTTCAAAGATCAGATATTGTTTCTTGCACCCATTTAAAATGTTTACATGGATTGTGCAGGAGTATGCCAAAAGTGCTGTTGTCAGTTTAGAACCCAATGTGGTTTTTTTTTAAAAACAGGAAGAGGATTGACATCCTTTTGGAAATATGACTGTCATGCATGTAAGGGAAACTTCTGTGTAGCAATGCAGTGGGAGTCACCGACTCAGAAAGGAGACACGGTAGGAGCAGGAACTTTGATGTCAAACACTGATGGTTTATTTGGAGTTACGGCCGGAGAGATTCACATCACAAGTCCAAGAGCCAGAGTTCTGACTTCACGGTAGAGTTGCCACGTCAATTCTAAAGAACTCTACCTCAGACCAGTGCTTGAATTGGAATGAAAAAGGTGCCAGTACTCTAAAATCAGCAACTTTTTCAAGTCAATTTTATATATACAGCCCACAAACAAGAATTTGGCTACTATAATGCTGGTGGGTTTGTCTCTTTACTACTGTATATTTTAGAAAGGTTCACTGTACTTAACATTTTTTATGATAGGCAGCGGATATGACTAAAGCTCAGTAAGGTCAATATTAACTGAAAATATAGCAATCAAAGTCTAGATCTTCTGCTGAAGACACATGAAGCAGAGACCTTTCATGTGAGAGCCCCTCTGGTGGTGTTCAACATTAATGACAAGGAAACAAAGCTCTGGTCAGAAGCATTTTTTATAAAAAGCTTTAACAAAATTAAGTATTTCTGTACATTTTGAATGCAATCTAACTTTCCAACTCAGAAAACGAAAAACGAAAAAGTGCCAAAAGTCTTCTCACATGGCTGAGCTGCTTTGCAATATACTTCACCACTGAAGAATACAAATATGTATAAAGTAAACTATGATGCAATCTAACTTTCCAACTCAGAAAAATGATAAAGAGCATGAACAAAGAACATGTAAAAACAAATGCAAAATTTGCACAATCTAAAATGAGAAACTGTAACTGCAAGTAACAAAGTCTGAGCCATGGTAAAGAGTTACATTGAACACCAAGCTGATCAGATAACTCCCTGGTTGGTCTGAAGTCCTTCTATCTCCAGGATCTGTACAAATCGGCACATTATGCCAAAAGTCTTCTCACTGGGTGAGCTGCTTTGCAATATACTTCACATTGTTAGAAAAGGCTCCAGAAGGCCTTGGGGACATCAGTATCAGGGGCTGGAGCTGGACAGGCTCTTTCATCAGCACTTCTCCTTCCCTTTGCCAGCCAGGACCTCACATACTGTTCCGGATTGAACTGTCCTAGTGATGGTCCATTACATTTAATGAAAACCAGGCTGGACAGTCGGCTGACAGAGAGAGCATTCCTTTTTGCAGTAAGGATATCGTTCATGCCGCTGAATGCCCACTCACACTCACTAGTGGAGACAGCGATGGTTCGGACTGCTTTCAGTATTGGCTCCATGGCAGCAGGTGTACGGGATGCCCTGGTTTCCTTGTATTCGCGAAAGCCCTGAACAGTCTCTCTTCTGTCCACTTTCAGCACTTCGCACAAACGTAGCACCTCTACGTCCCCATACTGTATGTCTAACTTCTCTTCAGGCCAACTTCCAGGATGGATAACTTTCATGTCCTGGATTAGCTGATTGTCCCGGGCCTCCCGGCCATGTAATGGGATTTATCTTGTGCTGACATGAGAGGAGGTTGTGGAAGTCAGTCTGTGTCTCAGATTCTCTACCATACTGCGGAAAAACTGACCTGCATGAATCTGTACAAGCCTGCCATTCTCACACAGGGCAACACCCTTGAAGGACTTCTCAGCTAGAGCTGTATGAACTGTAGTCATGTGTGGGCCAGGCATGGTGACCATGGATTCAAAAACTCGTATTTCTCGAGTTAAGAGCCTATCTGCTGTAGGCAGTGTCATCTCTCTTTTTTGGAGTTGCCGAGAGAGGTCGCTGAGCTCTGTGAGCGCATCGTACATCAGTCCCAGATTGCTGACAAACGTTGCAGATGTGAGCACATCATCCAGGCCCTTGTACTTTGCTCTGTCTCTGGAATCCCTGCTCGTGTCGTTTGCAGCATTTGTGAAGTGATCATGAAGCACTCGGTAGTTTTCCCAGACTGCTCTGACGCTCCTTTCACTTGAAGCCACCCAGCGGATGGACAAAACACGCCCTATCACCAGGAGACGCTGTCCGACTGCTTGCGCACACTGCGCTAACTGCCTCTGATTTTTGGGGGAGGCATGGAACAAGGAATAGAGTTTGTCAAAAAAGATCTGGAAATGATTGAGCCCTGAGACCTCCTTGACCACATCCCCAACTGCCAGCTCTAGACGATGATTGGAGCAGTGCCACACAAACAGGCTTGGGAATTTACTACACAACTGGGTAGCAACGCCTGTTCTCTTCCCTAGCATGACTGAAGCCCCATCACATGCAAAAGAAACGAAACACTGACCTAAAAAGTCCTCGTTAAAATCTCTTCCAAGACACTCCATTAACGCCTTTGTGATGTCATCAGCCGTTGTTCCATCCAACTCGATCAGCTCCCAAAAAAACGTTTCGGGCTCAGCATCAGCTAATGCTGAGCGTAGACACACAACAAGCACCGTTTTACCACTAATAGTGGTAGATTCATCGACCAAAACACAGAGTTTTCTTTGGTTTTCTGTAATGTCTTTTGCCATTTTTTTCTTCAGCTCATGAGCTATGTGGTCGATGATTTCGCCACAGGTTTTATTGGAGTGCAAAACCCTGCCCACGTTCAGCCCATTCAGTTTCTGTACATTCAAATCAATTGGCATGTCTGTGAATGGCCGGCTATGTTTGCCAATTTTATATGCCGTTCGAAAAAACTCTGATAGTGGTGTCTAATTCAGATTTATGCATAGACTGCACTTGATGTTGAATAGTTTCACGTGAAGCAGATGTAAGGATGTCAGCAGCTTTTACATGGGCTTGTGATTCTTTATGTTCTTTGATTTTTTTTCTCAGGCTAGCTTGTTGTTTGCCCTTGTCAACACCGAAATGAGACACTGCACACTCACCCCATTCAGTTGACAGTTTCAGTCCTTGTCCAGTGTGTATTCCCAAAGATTTGACATCTCTGCATATCCGACATCCTAGCTTCTTATCTTTAAGAAGGAGCCATGCATTGGTCTTGCAAAAATATTGCAACCTGGTCCGTTGTCCAGCAGTCAGGTGCATCGCTTTGCCCGGTGTTGGTGGTGGCAGTTGCGCCAGCAGCAGCTAACGTTAGAGGCTCTGGAGGAGGCGGCGGAGCTAGTGCTAATGCTAATGCACTAGAACTTGGAGCAGGAGGATCAACCAAAGAAAGCTCCCCATCAGACACAATTTCCAACACAGGCACAGCATTCTCTGTATTTGAAGTTTCTTCCGGCGACAACCGTTGTCTTTTTGCACTTTTATTAATCCACCTAACATTTTAGAAATGCTAATTTGTGACGTGACTTGCTTTCCTTCTCTCGGGGGCGTGCCTGCTCTGTTCTATCACTCTACATAGCCACCCACTGGGTGGGAGTTGCACTGCATAAACACAACACACGTGCATCTAGGTATGTAAATTGTAAAGCATTAAAACATGGTTTTACTAACAGTTTTCAGTATGTTGTTACTTCGGCATTATTATTATTATTATTATTATTTTGAAACGTGTATTACTATTAAATCACGGTCAAATAGGTTAATTTTGACATAGTCGTTTCCACCACAGTATTTACATGGAGAAGATAAGCCCCGCCCCCTCTCCAGCACGTTCTGTTTGAATGACAGGAGTAAACAGCTGACAGCCGCTGTGAAACTCCAGCGGTTAGAGCGATGAGAATGTCCGTTCGGCACCTCATGACGCATCTACTGAGTACCGGGCGGCTGTATATATATATATGGATGTATAATAAGAACGGCGGGAGAGTGTTGAGTACTGGCACGGTGCATGAGTACCGGAGTACCGCCAGCATGCCGGTACTGAGCAAGAAGTGCCGGTACTCCATGGGTCAGAACCAGAAGTGCCGGTACTGCGTACCGGTGAGTACCGGCCCAATTCCAGCACTGGTTACAAGGACTTAAAGCATCTTTTGGAGAGGACAATGAAGCATGAGAGCAGCAACAGTCATTTGGAAAATGCCGTAAAATTGGGATTACTTGGAAGGGTGAATGTTGCAGCTCAGATTGACAGCGCCTACAGACGCGGCATTGATTCTCATAATAGGAAGGTGGAAGAAAACAGGTACGTGCTTGGTCGGATCATCACCTGTATTAAACTGTGTGGGAAATGTGAGACAGCACTGCGGGGCCACAACGAGTCGGCGGACTCTCTGAATCCAGGGATATTCAGGTCAATTTTCGAGACAATGTGTGAGGGCGATTCCAGGCTTCAACGGCACTACGAAGCTCAGCTTGTTTTCAAAGGGACATCAAGCACCATACAGAATGAACTCTTGGACTGCATGTATGATGTGTACAGGGAGGAAATAGCCAAGCAAGTGGACAACACATCATTTGTTGCCGTTCAGGCCGACGAGACAACCGATGTCTCCTGTAAATCGCAAATGGTGATTGTGCTGCGATACATTATGCCTGACCTCACAGTTACAGAGCGTTTTTTGGAGTTTGTGGAAGTAAAGGACAAAACTGGTGTAGGTCTCTCTAACAGCATCAAGGCTGTTCTGGAACCCCTGAAGCTGAAAGAAAAGCTAATCGCTCAGACCTATGACGGGGCGGCCGTCATGAGCGGTAACGTGCGCGGGGTACAGACGGTGATGAAGGAGACGTACCCAAACGCTCAGTTTGTTCACTGCTACGCCCACCAACTGAACCTGACCCTGCAGCAACTGTGTTCAGCAAGGATGAGCATCCTGAAGGTGTTTTTTGCAGATCTAACTGCTTTTTCCACTTTTTTCTCCGGTGCTCCAAAACGTGTTGCAGCTCTTGCAGAGGCAACACAGAGACGCATCCACGGCCACCGGCTGTGAGATGGAACTTTAAAAGCAGAACTGTGAACGCGGTTTGGGAGACCCGAGATGCACTACTTCAGTGTATGAAGCATATACGCGCACAACCAGGATGGGATGCGGTCACCATAAGTGAGGCATACGGCCTGTCAAAGAAACTGCGGGACCGAGCATTTATGCAGCTCCTGGAGTTTTTTTTCGTTGCTTATGCCAGAAGTGGATGTTCTATACAACACTCTGCAAAAACGAAGCATCGATGCACCTGGGATCAACAGCGCGCTCTGCCGTTTCAAGGAAAATGTTCAGAAAATGAGGCAGAAAACTGATGCATTGGCCGCCACTGCTCATGATGGAACAGACGAGCCAGGCCGACGAGTCAGCAGCACAGCGCCGGTGATGAAGGAGGCTTGTGACACAGTCATCTCACAGGTGGAACAGAGGTTCTCACAGAGTGACCATTTGATCGCTGCAAAGCTTGTTGACAGCTCATTCTTCCCACAGCATGTCCTGTCATTTCCTACACCTGAGCTTGACTGCGCCGTGAAACTGTGGCCTGCGTTGGGAAACAAGGAGAAGTTGAAGTCTGAGCTGACCACGCTCTACCGCCACAGTGAGCTTCACACTGGAAACACTGCCCTGTCTCTGTTGAAATCCATTCACGAGAACAACTTGGAGGAAACGTTTGCTGAGACTGTTATTTTGGTCAAAATAATAGTGACAACTCCGATGACGACATCCGAGTCAGAGAGGAACTTTTCCACCCTCAAAAGGATAAAGACTTTCACTCGCAACACCATGGGACAGCCGCGACTTAACGCATTGGCCATGCTTTCAATTGAAAGCCAGTTGATCCAGCAACTACAGGACTTCATCCCCAAAGTGATAGACACATTCTGTCAGAGGAAGGACCGCCGTGCCGCTTTTCTTTTCAAGTGAGCCTTCAGCTTTGGTAAGTTCATTTATGTCATATATTTTGTTGATCTTCTGTGTTTTGCCTCTGCTGGATCGATTGATATTGTGACCTCGATGATGAGTGTCTGTGTTTTCCTTATATTTACAGTCTATGGTGTTTTAATGCTAAAGCATTACGGTTGTTGTTATTGTTAAGAATTACTTTGTGATGGTGACCTTTACTCCATGTATGAAGGTGCATTACTATGACATCCCCACGCTGTGTACGTAAATGTATGCGCTCACAGTGTTGCTCCTGTGGTCTTCAGTATGTAATTTGACACTCCCCCTCTCTCTCTCCTCCCCCCCTCTCTCTGTCCCCCCTCTCTCTCTCCTCCCTCTCTCTGTCCCCCCCCTCTCTCTCTCTCTCTCCCCCGACCTCTTTCTGCCCCCCCAGTTTTGTACACCTAGAAACGCCACTGCTCATACAGCATCT